>NW_027063265.1:0-24186 GCF_032884065.1 Artemia franciscana | reverse complement strand
GTCTTGCATATGACTCATAGAAAACTTATTATCTCTATCTATTCTATTCTATCTATCTACTCTAAGTATTCTTAGAAACTTATCAAACTTTCACTGCTGAATCTATTAAAAGTTTTGAATCTTTAAGAATTAAAAGTTTTGAATCTATTAAAACTTTTAATAGATTCAGCAGTGAAAGTTTGATTCTAGCTAGTCTATCTACTATTTCTATGAGTCATATGCAAGACGTCATTTTAGAAAAGACGCGCAGTGGCCGATATTATTGTCTATTTCTACCGATATTATATTCTTGCATATGACTCATAGAAATAGTACTACAATATTTTACTACAAAGACTCATAGAAATAGTAGATAGACTAGCTAGAATCAAACTTTCACTGTTTCTAGTGAAGGCTTGCGGCCTTGTGCAAAATATTTTCCTCTAGGCCTCTAGGTGGCCGATATTCAAATAGATTTAATAGATTCAGCAGTGAAAGTTTGATTCTAGCTAGTCTATCTACTATTTCTATGAGTTTTATTTGTCTATTCTAGCTAGTCTATCTACTATTTATGTTATGAATGAAATGAAAGGTCTTGCATACAAGAGTAGATAGATTTATTAAACGGAGTAGAAATAGAAATAGACAATAATATCGGCCACTGCGCGTCTTTTCTAAAATGACGTCTTGCATATGACTCATAGAAATAGTAGATAGACTAGCTAGAATAGACAAATAAAACTCATAGAAATAGTAGATAGACTAGCTAGAATCAAACTATCTACTATTCCGATATACAAGATATTATTGTCTATTAAATAGACAATAATATCGGCCACTGCGTGTCTTTTCTAAAATGACGTCTTGCATATGACTCATAGAAATAGTAGATAGACTAGCTAGAATCAAACTTTCTTGTATTCTAATTGATTTTAAAAACTTACTATTGATTCTAGACCAGCTAGAATCAATAGTAGATAGACTAGCTAGAATCAATAAAACTTTTAATAGATTCAGCAGTGAAAGTTTGATTCTATTTCTATGAGTCATACGCATATTCTCATATGCAAGTCCTTGTGCAAAATATTTTGATTCTAGCTAGTCTATCTACTATTTCTATGAGTCATATGCAAGACGTCATTTTAGAAAAGACTTTTTCACTATTCAATAAATAGATTCAAATCTATTTGAATCTAGAATCAAACTTTCTGTTTGATTCTAATAGAATCAATAGAATAGCACTAGTTCGTATGTGACGTCTTGCATATGGTTCTAGAATTCTAATCTATTGATTCTAGACCAGCTAGAATCAATAGTAGATAGACTAGCAAGAATCAATAAAACTTTTAATAGATTCAGCAGTGAAAGTTTGATTCTATTTCTATGAGTCATACGCATATTCTCATATGCAAGTCCATAACTCTGACCTAGTAAGCAAATCCACGAACACCGCCCCGTTTAATAAAACTTCAATAAAAATTTAATAGATTCAGCAGTGAAAGTTTGATTCTAGCTAGTCTATCTACTATTTCTATGAGTCATATGCAAGACAATAATATCGTAGAAATAGACAATAATATCGGCCACTGTGCGTCTTTTCTAAAATGACGTCTTGCATATGACTCATAGAAATAGTAGATAGACTAGATCTCATCTAGAGATCTAGATGAGTAGATCTCTGACCTAGTAAGCAAATTCAAGAACAGAAATAGTAGAAATTGATAAGAAATAGTAGATAGACTAGCTAGAATCAAACTTTCTTGTATTCTAATTGATTTTATTGTATAAGATATTATTGTCTATTAAATAGACAATAATATCGGCCACTGCGCGTCTTTTCTAAAATGACGTCTTGCATATGACTCTTGCTTACTAGATTCATAGCTGAAAAAATTTTATTTTTTTTCTAATGACTTTTAAAGTCATTTATTAAACGGAGTCATATGAAAGACGTCATTTTAGAAAAGACGCGCAGTGGCCGATATTATTGTCTATTTCTACCGATATTATATTCTTGCATATGACTCATAGAAATAGTAGATAGACTAGCTAGAATCAAACTTTCACTGCTGAATCTATTAAAAGTTTTATTGATTCTAGCTAGTCTATGTACTATTGATTCTAGCTGGTCCAGAATCAATAGTAAGTTTTTAAAATCAATTAGAATACAAGAAAGTTTAATAAAACTCATAGAAATAAAATTTTATAAAACTTTGATTCTGGACATTTTCCTCTAGGCCTCTAGGTGGCCGATATTCAAATAGATTTAATAGATTCAGCAGTGAGAGTTTGATTCTAGATTCAAATAGATTTCTAAAATGACGTCTTGCATATGACTCTTAGAAATAGTAGATAGACTAGATAGAATCAAACTTTCACTGCTGAATCTATTAAAAGTTTTAATAGATTCTAAAATGACGTCTTGCATATGACTCATAGAAAACTTATTATCTCTATCTATTCTATTCTATCTATCTACTCTAAGTATTCTTAGAAACTTATCAAACTTTCACTGCTGAATCTATTAAAAGTTTTGAATCTTTAAGAATTAAAAGTTTTGAATCTATTAAAACTTTTAATAGATTCAGCAGTGAAAGTTTGATTCTAGCTAGTCTATCTACTATTTCTATGAGTCATATGCAAGACGTCATTTTAGAAAAGACGCGCAGTGGCCGATATTATTGTCTATTTCTACCGATATTATATTCTTGCATATGACTCATAGAAATAGTACTACAATATTTTACTACAAAGACTCATAGAAATAGTAGATAGACTAGCTAGAATCAAACTTTCACTGTTTCTAGTGAAGGCTTGCGGCCTTGTGCAAAATATTTTCCTCTAGGCCTCTAGGTGGCCGATATTCAAATAGATTTAATAGATTCAGCAGTGAAAGTTTGATTCTAGCTAGTCTATCTACTATTTCTATGAGTCATATGCAAGTCCTTGTGCAAAATATTTTGATTCTAGCTAGTGTATCTACTATTTCTATGAGTTTTATTTGTCTATTCTAGCTAGTCTATCTACTATTTATGTTATGAATGAAATGAAAGGTCTTGCATACAAGAGTAGATAGATTTATTAAACGGAGTAGAAATAGAAATAGACAATAATATCGGCCACTGCGCGTCTTTTCTAAAATGACGTCTTGCATATGACTCATAGAAATAGTAGATAGACTAGCTAGAATAGACAAATAAAACTCATAGAAATAGTAGATAGACTAGCTAGAATCAAACTATCTACTATTCCGATATACAAGATATTATTTTCTATTAAATAGACAATAATATCGGCCACTGCGCGTCTTTTCTAAAATGACGTCTTGCATATGACTCATAGAAATAGTAGATAGACTAGCTAGAATCAAACTTTCTTGTATTCTAATTGATTTTAAAAACTTACTATTGATTCTAGACCAGCTAGAATCAATAGTAGATAGACTAGCTAGAATCAATAAAACTTTTAATAGATTCAGCAGTGAAAGTTTGATTCTATTTCTATGAGTCATACGCATATTCTCATATGCAAGTCCTTGTGCAAAATATTTTGATTCTAGCTAGTCTATCTACTATTTCTATGAGTCATATGCAAGACGTCATTTTAGAAAAGACTTTTTCACTATTAAATAAATAGATTCAAATCTATTTGAATCTAGAATCAAACTTTCTGTTTGATTCTAATAGAATCAATAGAATAGCACTAGTTCGTATGTGACGTCTTGCATATGGTTCTAGAATTCTAATCTATTGATTCTAGACCAGCTAGAATCAATAGTAGATAGACTAGCAAGAATCAATAAAACTTTTAATAGATTCAGCAGTGAAAGTTTGATTCTATTTCTATGAGTCATACGCATATTCTCATATGCAAGTCCATAACTCTGACCTAGTAAGCAAATCCACGAACATCGCCCCGTTTAATAAAACTTCAATAAAACTTTTAATAGATTCAGCAGTGAAAGTTTGATTCTAGCTAGTCTATCTACTATTTCTATGAGTCATATGCAAGACAATAATATCGTAGAAATAGACAATAATATCGGCCACTGCGCGTCTTTTCTAAAATGACGTCTTGCATATGACTCATAGAAATAGTAGATAGACTAGATCTCATCTAGAGATCTAGATTAGTAGATCTCTGACCTAGTAAGCAAATCCACGAACAGAAATAGTAGAAATTGATAAGAAATAGTAGATAGACTAGCTAGAATCAAACTTTCTTGTATTCTAATTGATTTTATTGTATAAGATATTATTGTCTATTAAATAGACAATAATATCGGCCACTGCGCGTCTTTTCTAAAATGACGTCTTGCATATGACTCTTGCTTACTAGATTCATAGCTGAAAAAATTTTATTTTTTTTTCTAATGACTTTAAAAGTCATTTATTAAACGGAGTCATATGCAAGACGTCATTTTAGAAAAGACGCGCAGTGGCCGATATTATTGTCTATTTCTACCGATATTATATTCTTGCATATGACTCATAGAAATAGTAGATAGACTAGCTAGAATCAAACTTTCACTGCTGAATCTATTAAAAGTTTTATTGATTCTAGATAGTCTATCTACTATTGATTCTAGCTGGTCTAGAATCAATAGTAAGTTTTTAAAATCAATTAGAATACAAGAAAGTTTAATAAAACTCATAGAAATAAAATTTTATAAAACTTTGATTCTGGACATTTTCCTCTAGGCCTCTAGGTGGCCGATATTCAAATAGATTTAATAGATTCAGCAGTGAAAGTTTGATTCTAGATTCAAATAGATTTCTAAAATGACGTCTTGCATATGACTCATAGAAATAGTAGATAGACTAGCTAGAATCAAACTTTCACTGCTGAATCTATTAAAAGTTTTAATAGATTCTAAAATGAGGTCTTGCATATGACTCATAGAAAACTTATTATCTCTATCTATTCTATTCTATCTATCTACTCTAAGTATTCTTAGAAACCTATCAAACTTTCACTGCTGAATCTATTAAAAGTTTTGAATCTTTAAGAATTAAAAGTTTTGAATCTATTAAAACTTTTAATAGATTCAGCAGTGAAAGTTTGATTCTAGCTAGTCTATCTACTATTTCTATGAGTCATATGCAAGACGTCATTTTAGAAAAGACGCGCAGTGGCCGATATTATTGTCTATTTCTACCGATATTATATTCTTGCATATGACTCATAGAAATAGTACTACAATATCAAACAGTTCGTGGTAACGAACTGTAGTAAGGAGCGACCCGGCTCAATAGTAACCAAAACTCTAAAAAATTGAATTTTGATATCAATAGCTACATCAAAAGAATCGCATTTTAATGCTGATTTTAAATATATAAGTTTCATCAAGTTTAGTCTTACCCATCAAAAGTTACGAGCCTGAGAAAATTTGCCTTATGTAAGAAAATAGGGAGAAACACCCGCTAAAAGTCGTAGGATCTTAACGAAAATGATACCATCAGATTCAGCGTATCAGAGAACCCTACTAAAGAAGTTTCTAGCTCCTATCTACAAAAATGTTGAATTTTGTATTTTTTGCCAGAAGACAAATCACGGGTGCGTGTTTATTTGTTTGTTTTTTTTTTTTTTTCTTTTTTCTTTTCCCCAGGGGTAATCGTATCGACCAAGTGGTCCTAGAATGTCGCAAGAGGGCTCATTATAACGGAAATGAAAAGTTCCAGTGCCCTTTTTAAGTGACCAAAAAAATTGGAGGGCATCTAGGCCCCCTCCCACGCTCATTTTTTTACCAAAGTCAATGGATCAAAATTTTGAGATAGCCATTTTGTTCAGCATAGTCGAAAACCATAATAACTATGTCTTTGGGGATGACTTACTCCCCCACAATCCCTGGGGGAGGGGCTGCAAGTTACAAACTTTGACCAGTGTTTACATATAGTAATGGTTATTGGGAAGTGTACAGACGTTTTCAGGGGGATTTTATTTTGTTTGGGGGTGGGGCTGAGGAGAGGGGGCTATGCTGGAGGATCTTTCCTTGGAGGAATCTGTCATGGGGGAAGAAAAATTCAATGAAAAGGGCGCAGGATTCTCTAGCATTACTATAAGAAAACAATGAAAAATAAACATGAAAACGTTTTTTCAAATGAAAGGAAGAAGTAGCATTGAAACTTAAAACGAACAGAGATAATTACGCATATGAGGGGTTCTAAAAATACTTTAGCATAAAGAGGGAGATATTTAGGAGGAGATAAATACCTTGCTCTTTATGCTAAAGTATTTTTAGTAATTTCAACTATTTATTCTACGGCCTTTCTGATTCAGGGGTCATTCTTAAAGAATTGGGACAAAACTTACGATTTAGTGTAAAGAGCGAGGTATTAACGAGGGTACAAACCCCCTCGTATACATAATAAAAATATAAGGTTATGAAAGTTTGTTACGTAAGTTAATTCTTAAGTTACGTGTATTTTTTACTAATAAAAACGTTCATTAAAAATTAAAAGTTATAGTTGCCTTTTTAAGTAACCGAAATATTGGAGGGCAACTAGGCCTCCTTCTCCACCCCTTATTTCTCAAAATCGTCTGATCAAAACTAAGAGAAAGCCATTTAGCCAAAAAAAGAATTAATATACAAATTTAATTTTAATAATTTATGTGCGGAGAGCCAAAACCAAACATGCATTAATTCAAAAACATTCAAAAATTAAATAAAAAAAACTATTTTTTTAGCTGAAAGTAAGGAGCGACATTAAAACTTAAAACGAACAGAAATTACTCCGTATATGAAATGGGTTGTCCCCTCCGCAATTCCTCGCTCTTTACGCTGAAGTTTGACTCTTTGCCACAATTTTACTTTTTAAAACAATTAAAAGCTTTAGCGTAAAGAGCGAGGGATTGCGGAGGGGACAACCCATTCCATATACGGAGTAATTTCTGTTCGTTTTAAGTTTTAATGTCGCTCCTTACTTTCAGCTAAAAAAATAGTTTTTTTTATTTAATTTTACTACAAAGACTCATAGAAATAGTAGATAGACTAGCTAGAATCAAACTTTCACTGTTTCTAGTGAAGGCTTGCGGCCTTGTGCAAAATATTTTCCTCTAGGCCTCTAGGTGGCCGATATTCAAATAGATTTAATAGATTCAGCAGTGAAAGTTTGATTCTAGCTAGTCTATCTACTATTTCTATGAGTCATATGCAAGTCCTTGTGCAAAATATTTTGATTCTAGCTAGTCTATCTACTATTTCTATGAGTTTTATTTGTCTATTCTAGCTAGTCTATCTACTATTTATGTTATGAATGAAATGAAAGGTCTTGCATTCAAGAGTAGATAGATTTATTAAACGGAGTAGAAATAGAAATAGACAATAATATCGGCCACTGCGCGTCTTTTCTAAAATGACGTCTTGCATATGACTCATAGAAATAGTAGATAGACTAGCTAGAATAGACAAATAAAACTCATAGAAATAGTAGATAGACTAGCTAGAATCAAACTATCTACTATTCCGATATACAAGATATTATTGTCTATTAAATAGACAATAATATCGGCCACTGCGCGTCTTTTCTAAAATGACGTCTTGCATATGACTCATAGAAATAGTAGATAGACTAGCTAGAATCAAACTTTCTTGTATTCTAATTGGTTTTAAAAACTTACTATTGATTCTAGACCAGCTAGAATCAATAGTAGATAGACTAGCTAGAATCAATAAAACTTTTAATAGATTCAGCAGTGAAAGTTTGATTCTATTTCTATGAGTCATACGCATATTCTCATATGCAAGTCCTTGTGCAAAATATTTTGATTCTAGCTAGTCTATCTACTATTTCTATGAGTCATATGCAAGACGTCATTTTAGAAAAGACTTTTTCACTATTCAATAAATAGATTCAAATCTATTTGAATCTAGAATCAAACTTTCTGTTTGATTCTAATAGAATCAATAGAATAGCACTAGTTCGTATGTGACGTCTTGCATATGGTTCTAGAATTCTAATCTATTGATTCTAGACCAGCTAGAATCAATAGTAGATAGACTAGCAAGAATCAATAAAACTTTTAATAGATTCAGCATTGAAAGTTTGATTCAATTTCTATGAGTCATACGCATATTCTCATATGCAAGTCCATAACTCTGACCTAGTAAGCAAATCCACGAACACCGCCCCGTTTAATAAAACTTCAATAAAACTTTTAATAGATTCAGCAGTGAAAGTTTGATTCTAGCTAGTCTATCTACTATTTCTATGAGTCATATGCAAGACAATAATATCGTAGAAATAGACAATAATATCGGCCACTGCGCGTCTTTTCTAAAATGATGTCTTGCATATGACTCATAGAAATAGTAGATAGACTAGATCTCATCTAGAGATCTAGATGAGTAGATATCTGACCTAGTAAGCAAATCCACGAACAGAAATAGAAGAAATTGACAAGAAATAGTAGATAGACTAGCTAGAATCAAACTTTCTTGTATTCTAATTGATTTTATTGTATAAGATATTATTGTCTATTAAATAGACAATAATATCGGCCACTGCGCGTCTTTTCTAAAATAACGTCTTGCATATGACTCTTGCTTACTAGATTCATAGCTGAAAAAATTTTATTTTTTTTTCTAATGACTTTAAAAGTCATTTATTAAACGGAGTCATATGCAAGACGTCATTTTAGAAAAGACGCGCAGTGGCCGATATTATTGTCTATTTCTACCGATATTATATTCTTGCATATGACTCATAGAAATAGTAGATAGACTAGCTAGAATCAAACTTTCACTGCTGAATCTATTAAAAGTTTTATTGATTCTAGCTAGTCTATCTACTATTGATTCTAGCTGGTCTAGAATCAATAGTAAGTTTTTAAAATCAATTAGAATACAAGAAAGTTTAATAAAACTCATAGAAATAAAATTTTATAAGACTTTGATTCTGGACATTTTCCTCTAGGCCTCTAGGTGGCCGATATTCAAATAGATTTAATAGATTCAGCAGTGAAAGTTTGATTCTAGATTCAAATAGATTTCTAAAATGACGTCTTGCATATGACTCATAGAAATAGTAGATAGACTAGCTAGAATCAAACTTTCACTGCTGAATCTATTAAAAGTTTTAATAGATTCTAAAATGACGTCTTGCATATGACTCATAGAAAACTTATTATCTCTATCTATTCTATTCTATCTATCTACTCTAAGTATTCTTAGAAACTTATCAAACTTTCACTGCTGAATCTATTAAAAGTTTTGAATCTTTAGGATTAAAAGTTTTGAATCTATTAAAACTTTTAATAGATTCAACAGTGAAAGTTTGATTCTAGCTAGTCTATCTACTATTTCTATGAGTCATATGCAAGACGTCATTTTAGAAAAGACGCGTAGTGGCCGATACTATTGTCTATTTCTACCGATATTATATTCTTGCATATGACTCATAGAAATAGTACTACAATATTTTACTACAAAGACTCATAGAAATAGTAGATAGACTAGCTAGAATCAAACTTTCACTGTTTCTAGTGAAGGCTTGCGGCCTTGTGCAAAATATTTTCCTCTAGGCCTCTAGGTGGCCGATATTCAAATAGATTTAATAGATTCAGCAGTGAAAGTTTGATTCTAGCTAGTCTATCTACTATTTCTATGAGTCATATGCAAGTCCTTGTGCAAAATATTTTGATTCTAGCTAGTCTATCTACTATTTCTATGAGTTTTATTTGTCTATTCTAGCTAGTCTATCTACTATTTATGTTATGAATGAAATGAAAGTTCTTGCATACAAGAGTAGATAGATTTATTAAACGGAGTAGAAATAGAAATAGACAATAATATCGGCCACTGCGCGTCTTTTCTAAAATGACGTCTTGCATATGACTCATAGAAATAGTAGATAGACTAGCTAGAATAGACAAATAAAACTCATATAAATAGTAGATAGACTAGCTAGAATCAAACTATCTACTATTCCGATATACAAGATATTATTGTCTATTAAATAGACAATAATATCGGCCACTGCGCGTCTTTTCTAAAATGACGTCTTGCATATGACTCATAGAAATAGTAGATAGACTAGCTAGAATCAAACTTTCTTGTATTCTAATTGATTTTAAAAACTTACTATTGATTCTAGACCAGCTAGAATCAATAGTAGATAGACTAGCTAGAATCAATAAAACTTTTAATAGATTCACCAGTGAAAGTTTGATTCTATTTCTATGAGTCATACGCATATTCTCATATGCAAGTCCTTGTGCAAAATATTTTGATTCAAGCTAGTCTATCTACTATTTCTATGAGTCATATGGAAGACGTCATTTTAGAAAAGACTTTTTCACTATTCAATAAATAGATTCAAATCGATTTGAATCTAGAATCAAACTTTCTGTTTGATTCTAATAGAATCAATAGAATAGCACTAGTTCGTATGTGACGTCTTGCATATGGTTCTAGAATTCTAATCTATTGATTCTAGAGCAGCTAGAATCAATAGTAGATAGACTAGCAAGAATCAATAAAACTTTTAATAGATTCAGCAGTGAAAGTTTGATTCTATTTCTATGAGTCATACGCATATTCTCATATGCAAGTCCATAACTCTGACCTAGTAAGCAAATCCACGAACACCGCCCCGTTTAATAAAACTTCAATAAAACTTTTAATAGATTCAGCAGTGAAACTTTGATTCTAGCTAGTCTATCTACTATTTCTATGAGTCATATGCAAGACAATAATATCGTAGAAATAGACAATAATATCGGCCACTGCGCGTCTTTTCTAAAATGACGTCTTGCATATGACTCATAGAAATAGTAGATAGACTAGATCTCAACTAGAGATCTAGATGAGTAGATCTCTGACCTAGTAAGCAAATCCACGAACAGAAATAGTAGAAATTGATAAGAAATAGTAGATAGACTAGCTAGAATCAAACTTTCTTGTATTCTAATTGATTTTATTGTATAAGATATTATTGTCTATTAAATAGACAATAATATCGGCCACTGCGCGTCTTTTCTAAAATGACGTCTTGCATATGACTCTTGCTTACTAGATTCATAGCTGGAAAAATTTTATTTTTTTTTCTAATGACTTTAAAAGTCATTTATTAAACGGAGTCATATGCAAGACGTCATTTTAGAAAAGACGCGCAGTGGCCGATATTATTGTCTATTTCTACCGATATTATATTCTTGCATATGACTCATAGAAATAGTAGATAGACTAGCTAGAATCAAACTTTCACTGCTGAATCTATTAAAAGTCTTATTGATTCTAGCTAGTCTATCTACTATTGATTCTAGCTGGTCTAGAATCAATAGTAAGTTTTTAAAATCAATTAGAATACAAGAAAGTTTAATAAAACTCATAGAAATAAAATTTTATAAAACTTTGATTCTGGACATTTTCCTCTAGGCCTCTAGGTGGCCGATATTCAAATAGATTTAATAGATTCAGCAGTGAAAGTTTGATTCTAGATTCAAATAGATTTCTAAAATGACGTCTTGCATATGACTCATAGAAATAGTAGATAGACTAGCTAGAATCAAACTTTCACTGCTGAATCTATTAAAAGTTTTAATAGATTCTAAAATGACGTCTTGCATATGACTCATAGAAAACTTATTATCTCTATCTATTCTATTCTATCTATCTACTCTAAGTATTCTTAGAAACTTATCAAACTTTCACTGCTGAATCTATTAAAAGTTTTGAATCTTTAAGAATTAAAAGTTTTGAATCTATTAAAACTTTTAATAGATTTTCTGTGAAAGTTTGATTCTAGCTAGTCTATCTACTATTTCTATGAGTCATATGCAAGACGTCATTTTAGAAAAGACGCGCAGTGGCCGATATTATTGTCTATTTCTACCGATATTATATTCTTGCATATGACTCATAGAAATAGTACTACAATATTTTACTACAAAGACTCATAGAAATAGTAGATAGACTAGCTAGAATCAAACTTTCACTGTTTCTAGTGAAGGCTTGCGGCCTTGTGCAAAATATTTTCCTCTAGGCCTCTAGGTGGCCGATATTCAAATAAATTTAATAGATTCAGCAGTGAAAGTTTGATTCTAGCTAGTCTATCTACTATTTCTATGAGTCATATGCAAGTCCTTGTGCAAAATATTTTGATTCTAGCTAGTCTATCTACTATTTCTATGAGTTTTATTTGTCTATTCTAGCTAGTCTATCTACTATTTATGTTATGAATGAAATGAAAGGTCTTGCATACAAGAGTAGATAGATTTATTAAACGGAGTAGAAATAGAAATAGACAATAATATCGGCCACTGCGCGTCTTTTCTAAAATGACGTCTTGCATATGACTCATAGAAATAGTAGATAGACTAGCTAGAATAGACAAATAAAACTCATAGAAATAGTAGATAGACTAGCTAGAATCAAACTATCTACTATTCCGATATACAAGATATTATTGTCTATTAAATAGACAATAATATCGGCCACTGCGCGTCTTTTCTAAAATGACGTCTTGCATATGACTCATAGAAATAGTAGATAGACTAGCTAGAATCAAACTTTCTTGTATTCTAATTGATTTTAAAAACTTACTATTGATTCTAGACCAGCTAGAATCAATAGTAGATAGACTAGCTAGAATCAATAAAACTTTTAATAGATTCAGCAGTGAAAGTTTGATTCTATTTCTATGAGTCATACGCATATTCTCATATGCAAGTCCTTGTGCAAAATATTTTGATTCTAGCTAGTCTATCTACTATTTCTATGAGTCTTATGCAAGACGTCATTTTAGAAAAGACTTTTTCACTATTCAATAAATAGATTCAAATCTATTTGAATCTAGAATCAAACTTTCTGTTTGATTCTAATAGAATCAATAGAATAGCACTAGTTCGTATGTGACGTCTTGCATATGGTTCTAGAATTCTAATCTATTGATTCTAGACCAGCTAGAATCAATAGTAGATAGACTAGCAAGAATCAATAAAACTTTTAATATATTCAGCAGTGAAAGTTTGATTCTATTTCTATGAGTCACGCATATTCTCATATGCAAGTCCATAACTTTGACCTAGTAAGCAAATCCACGAACACCGCCCCGTTTAATAAAACTTCAATAAAACTTTTAATAGATTCAGCAGTGAAAGTTTGATTCTATTTCTATGAGTCATACGCATATTCTCATATGCAAGTCCTTGTGCAAAATATTTTGATTCTAGCTAGTCTATCTACTATTTCTATGAGTCATATGCAAGACGTCATTTTAGAAAAGACTTTTTCACTATTCAATAAATAGATTCAAATCTATTTGAATCTAGAATCAAACTTTCTGTTTGATTCTAATAGAATCAATAGAATAGCACTAGTTCGTATGTGACGTCTTGCATATGGTTCTAGAATTCTAATCTATTGATTCTAGACCAGCTAGAATCAATAGTACATAGACTAGCAAGAATCAATAAAACTTTTAATAGATTCAGCAGTGGAAGTTTGATTCTATTTCTATGAGTCATACGCATATTCTCATATGCAAGTCATAACTCTGACCTAGTAAGCAAATCCACGAACACCGCCCCGTTTAATAAAACTTCAATAAAACTTTTAATAGATTCAGCAGTGAAAGTTTGATTCTAGCTAGTCTATCTACTACTTCTATGAGTCATATGCAAGACAATAATATCGTAAAAATAGACAATAATATCGGCCACTGCGCGTCTTTTCTAAAATGACGTCTTGCATATGACTCATAGAAATAGTAGATAGACTAGATCTCATCTAGAGATCTAGATGAGTAGATCTCTGATCTAGTAAGCAAATCCACGAACAGAAATAGTAGAAATTGATAAGAAATAGTAGATAGACTAGCTAGAATCAAACTTTCTTGTATTCTAATTGATTTTATTGTATAAGATATTATTGTCTATTAAATAGACAATAATATCGGCCACTGCGCGTCTTTTCTAAAATGACGTCTTGCATATGATTCTTGCTTACTAGATTCATAGCTGAAAAAATTTTATTTTTTTTTCTAATGACTTTAAAAGTCATTTATTAAACGGAGTCATATGCAAGACGTCATTTTAGAAAAGACGCGCAGTGGCCGATATTATTGTCTATTTCTACCGATATTATATTCTTGCTTATGAGTCATAGAAATAGTAGATAGACTAGCTAGAATCAAACTTTCACTGCTGAATCTATTAAAAGTGTTATTGATTCTAGCTAGTCTATCTACTATTGATTCTAGCTGGTCTAGAATCAATAGTAAGTTTTTAAAATCAATTAGAATACAAGAAAGTTTAATAAAACTCATAGAAATAAAATTTTATAAAACTTTGATTCTGGACATTTTCCTCTAGGCCTCTAGGTGGCCGATATTCAAATAGATTTAATAGATTCAGCAGTGAAAGTTTGATTCTAGATTCAAATAGATTTCTAAAATGACGTCTTGCATATGACTCATAGAAATAGTAGATATACTAGCTAGAATCAAACTTTCACTGCTGAATCTATTAAAAGTTTTAATAGATTCTAAAATGACGTCTTGCATATGACTCATAGAAAACTTATTATCTCTATCTATTCTATTCTATCTATCTACTCTAAGTATTCTTAGAAACTTATCAAACTTTCACTGCTGAATCTATTAAAAGTTTTGAATCTTTAAGAATTAAAAGTTTTGAATCTATTAAAACTTTTAATAGATTCAGCAGTGAAAGTTTGATTCTAGCTAGTCTATCTACTATTTCTATGAGTCATATGCAAGACGTCATTTTAGAAAAGACGCGCAGTGGCCGATATTATTGTCTATTTCTACCGATATTATATTCTTGCATATGACTCATAGAAATAGTACTAAAATATTTTACTACAAAGACTCATAGAAATAGTAGATAGACTAGCTAGAATCAAACTTTCACTGTTTCTAGTGAAGGCTTGCGGCCTTGTGCAAAATATTTTCCTCTAGGCCTCTAGGTGGCCGATATTCAAATAGATTTAATAGATTCAGCAGTGAAAGTTTGATTCTAGCTAGTCTATCTACTATTTCTATGAGTCATATGCAAGTCCTTGTGCAAAATATTTTGATTCTAGCTAGTCTATCTACTATTTCTATGAGTTTTATTTGTCTATTCTAGCTAGTCTATCTACTATTTATGTTATGAATGAAATGAAAGGTCTTGCATACAAGAGTAGATAGTTTTATTAAACGGAGTAGAAATAGAAATAGACAATAATATCGGCCACTGCGCGTCTTTTCTAAAATGACGTCTTGCATATGACTCATAGAAATAGTAGATAGACTAGCTAGAATAGACAAATAAAACTCATAGAAATAGTAGATAGACTAGCTAGAATCAAACTATCTACTATTCCGATATACAAGATATTATTGTCTATTAAATAGACAATAATATCGGCCACTGCGCGTCTTTTCTAAAATGACGTCTTGCATATGACTCATAGAAGTAGTAGATAGACTAGCTAGAATCAAAAATTCTTGTATTCTAATTGATTTTAAAAACTTACTATTGATTCTAGACCAGCTAGAATCAATAGTAGATAGACTAGCTAGAATCAATAAAACTTTTAATAGATTCAGCAGTGAAAGTTTGATTCTATTTCTATGAGTCATACGCATATTCTCATATGCAAGTCCTTGTGCAAAATATTTTGATTCTAGCTAGTCTATCTACTATTTCTATGAGTAATATGCAAGACGTCATTTTAGAAAAGACTTTTTCACTATTCAATAAATAGATTCAAATCTATTTGAATCTAGAATCAAACTTTTTGTTTGATTCTAATAGAATCAATAGAATAGCACTAGTTCGTATGTGACGTCTTGCATATGGTTCTAGAATTCTAATCTATTGATTCTAGACCAGCTAGAATCAATAGTAGATAGACTAGCAAGAATCAATAAAACTTTTAATAGATTCAGCAGTGAAAGTTTGATTCTATTTCTATGAGTCATACGCATATTCTCATATGCAAGTCCATAACTCTGACCTAGTAAGCAAATCCACGAACACCGCCCCGTTTAATAAAACTTCAATAAAACTTTTAATAGATTCAGCAGTGAAAGTTTGATTCTAGCTAGTCTATCTACTATTTCTATGAGTCATATGCAAGACAATAATATCGTAGAAATAGACAATAATATCGGCCACTGCGCGTCTTTTCTAAAATGACGTCTTGCATATGACTCATAGAAATAGTAGATAGACTAGATCTCATCTAGAGATCTAGATGAGTAGATCTCTGACCTAGTAAGCAAATCCACGAACAGAAATAGTAGAAATTGATAAGAAATAGTAGATAGACTAGCTAGAATCAAACTTTCTTGTATTCTAATTGATTTTATTGTATAAGATATTATTGTCTATTAAATAGACAATAATATCGGCCACTGCGCGTCTTTTCTAAAATGACGTCTTGCATATGACTCTTGCTTACTAGATTCATAGCTGAAAAAATTTTATTTTTTTTTTCTAATGACTTTAAAAGTCATTTATTAAACGGAGTCATATGCAAGACGTCATTTTAGAAAAGACGCGCAGTGGCCGATATTATTGTCTATTTCTACCGATATTATATTCTTGCATATGACTCATAGAAATAGTAGATAGACTAGCTAGAATCAAACTTTCACTGCTGAATCTATTAAAAGTTTTATTGATTCTAGCTAGTCTATCTACTATTGATTCTAGCTGGTCTAGAATCAATAGTAAGTTTTTAAAATCAATTAGAATACAAGAAAGTTTAATAAAACTCATAGAAATAAAATTTTATAAAACTTTGATTCTGGACATTTTCTTCTAGGCCTCTAGGTGGCCGATATTCAAATAGATTTAATAGATTCAGCAGTGAAAGTTTGATTCTAGATTCAAATAGATTTCTAAAATGACGTCTTGCATATGACTCATAGAAATAGTAGATAGACTAGCTAGAATCAAACTTTCACTGCTGAATCTATTAAAAGTTTTAATAGATTCTAAAATGACGTCTTGCATATGACTCATAGAAAACTTATTATCTCTATCTATTCTATTCTATCTATCTACTCTAAGTATTCTTAGAAACTCATCAAACTTTCACTGCTGAATCTATTAAAAGTTTTGAATCTTTAAGAATTAAAAGTTTTGAATCTATTAAAACTTTTAATAGATTCAGCAGTGAAAGTTTGATTCTAGCTAGTCTATTTACTATTTCTATGAGTCATATGCAAGACGTCATTTTAGAAAAGACGCGCAGTGGCCGATATTATTGTCTATTTCTACCGATATTATATTTTTGCATATGACTCATAGAAATAGTACTACAATATTTTACTACAAAGACTCATAGAAATAGTAGATAGACTAGCTAGAATCAAACTTTCACTGTTTCTAGTGAAGGCTTGCGGCCTTGTGCAAAATATTTTCCTCTAGGCCTCTAGGTGGCCGATATTCAAATAGATTTAATAGATTCAGCAGTGAAAGTTTGATTCTAGATAGTCTATCTACTATTTCTATGAGTCATATGCAAGTCCTTGTGCAAAATATTTTGATTCTAGCTAGTCTATCTACTATTTCTATGAGTTTTATTTGTCTATTCTAGATAGTCTATCTACTATTTATTTTATGAATGAAATGAAAGGTCTTGCATACAAGAGTAGATAGATTTATTAAACGGAGTAGAAATAGAAATAGACAATAATATCGGCCACTGCGCGTCTTTTCTAAAATGACGTCTTGCATATGACTCATAGAAATAGTAGATAGACTAGCTAGAATAGACAAATAAAACTCATAGAAATAGTAGATAGACTAGCTAGAATCAAACTATCTACTATTCCGATATACAAGATATTATTGTCTATTAAATAGACAATAATATCGGCCACTGTGCGGCTTTTCTAAAATGACTTTTTGCATATGACTCATAGAAATAGTAGATAGACTAGCTAGAATCAAACTTTCTTGTATTCTAATTGATTTTAAAAACTTACTATTGATTCTAGACCAGCTAGAATCAATAGTAGATAGACTAGCTAGAATCAATAAAACTTTTAATAGATTCAGCAGTGAAAGTTTGATTCTATTTCTATGAGTCATACGCATATTCTCATATGCAAGTCCTTGTGCAAAATATTTTGATTCTAGCTAGTCTATCTACTATTTCTATGAGTCATATGCAAGACGTCATTTTAGAAAAAACTTTTTCACTATTCAATAAATAGATTCAAATCTATTTGAATCTAGAATCAAACTTTCTGTTTGATTCTAATAGAATCAATAGAATAGCACTAGTTCGTATGTGACGTCTTTCATATGGTTCTAGAATTCTAATCTATTGATTCTAGACCAGCTAGAATCAATAGTAGATAGACTAGCAAGAATCAATAAAACTTTTAATAGATTCAGCAGTGAAAGTTTGATTCTATTTCTATGAGTCATACGCATATTCTCATATGCAAGTCCAAAACTCTGACCTAGTAAGCAAATCCACGAACACCGCCCCGTTTAATAAAACTTCAATAAAACTTTTAATAGATTCAGCAGTGAAAGTTTGATTCTAGCTAGTCTATCTACTATTTCTATGAGTCATATGCAAGACAATAATATCGTAGAAATAGACAATAATATCGGCCACTGCGCGTCTTTTCTAAAATGACGTCTTGCATATGACTCATAGAAATAGTAGATAGACTAGATCTCATCTAGAGATCTAGATGAGTAGATCTCTGACCTAGTAAGCAAATCCACGAACAGAAATAGTAGAAATTGATAAGAAATAGTAGATAGACTAGCTAGAATCAAACTTTCTTGTATTCTAATTGATTTTATTGTATAAGATATTATTGTCTATTAAATAGACAATAATATCGGCCACTGCGCGTCTTTTCTAAAATGACGTCTTGCATATGACTCTTGCTTACTAGATTCATAGCTGAAAAAATTTTATTTTTTTTTCTAATGACTTTAAAAGTCATTTATTAAACGGAGTCACATGCAAAACGTCATTTTAGAAAAGACGCGCCGTGGCCGATATTATTGTCTATTTCTACCGATATTATATTCTTGCATATGACTCATAGAAATAGTAGATAGACTAGCTAGAATCAAACTTTCACTGCTGAATCTATTAAAAGTTTTATTGATTCTAGCTAGTCTATCTACTATTGATTCTAGCTGGTCTAGAATCAATAGTAAGTTTTTAAAATCAATTAGAATACAAGAAAGTTTAATAAAACTCATAGAAATAAAATTTTATAAAACTTTGATTCTGGACATTTTCCTCTAGGCCTCTAGGTGGCCGATATTCAAATAGATTTAATAGATTCAGCAGTGAAAGTTTGATTCTAGATTCAAATAGATTTCTAAAATGACGTCTTGCATATGACTCATAGAAATAGTAGATAGACTAGCTAGAATCAAACTTTCACTGCTGAATCTATTAAAAGTTTTAATAGATTCTAAAATGACGTCTTGCATATGACTCATAGAAATTTTATTATCTCTATCTATTCTATTCTATCTATCTACTCTAAGTATTCTTAGAAACTTATCAAACTTTCACTGCTGAATCTATTAAGAGTTTTGAATCTTTAAGAATTAAAAGTTTTGAATCTATTAAAACTTTTAATAGATTCAGCAGTGAAAGTTTGATTCTAGCTAGTCTATCTACTATTTCTATGAGTCATATGCAAGACGTCATTTTAGAAAAGACGCGCAGTGGCCGATATTATTGTCTATTTCTACCGATATTATATTCTTGCATATGACTCATAGAAATAGTACTACAATATTTTACTACAAAGACTCATAGAAATAGTAGATAGACTAGTTAGAATCAAACTTTCACTGTTTCTAGTGAAGGCTTGTGGCCTTGTGCAAAATATTTTCCTCTAGGCCTCTAGGTGGCCGATATTCAAATAGATTTAATAGATTCAGTAGTGAAAGTTTGATTCTAGCTAGTCTATCTACTATTTCTATGAGTCATATGCAAGTCCTTGTGCAAAATATTTTGATTCTAGCTAGTCTATCTACTATTTCTATGAGTTTTATTTGTCTATTCTAGCTAGTCTATCTACTATTTATGTTATGAATGAAATGAAAGATCTTGCATACAAGAGTAGATAGATTTATTAAACGGAGTAGAAATAGAAATAGACAATAATATCGGCCACTGCGCGTCTTTTCTAACATGACGTCTTGCATATGACTCATAGAAATAGTAGATAGACTAGCTAGAATAGACAAATAAAACTCATAGAAATAGTAGATAGACTAGCTAGAATCAAACTATCTAGTATTCCGATATACAAGATATTATTGTCTATTAAATAGACAATAATATCGGCCATTGCGCGTCTTTTCTAAAATGACGTCTTGCTTATGACTCATAGAAATAGTAGATAGACTAGCTAGAATCAAACTTTCTTGTATTCTAATTGATTTTAAAAACTTACTATTGATTCTAGACCAGCTAGAATCAATAGTAGATAGACTAGCTAGAATCAATAAGACTTTTAATAGATTCAGCAGTGAAAGTTTGATTCTATTTCTATGAGTCATACGCATATTCTCATATGCAAGTCCTTGTGCAAAATATTTTGATTCTAGCTAGTCTATCTACTATTTCTATGAGTCATATGCAAGATGTCATTTTAGAAAAGACTTTTTCACTATTCAATAAATAGATTCAAATCTATTTGAATCTAGAATCAAACTTTCTGTTTGATTCTAATAGAATCAATAGAATAGCACTAGTTCGTATGTGACGTCTTGCATATGGTTCTAGAATTCTAATCTATTGATTCTAGACCAGCTAGAATCAATAGTAGATAGACTAGCAAGAATCAATAAAACTTTTAATAGATTCAGCAGTGAAAGTTTGATTCTATTTCTATGAGTCATACGCATATTCTCATATGCAAGTCCTTGTGCAAAATATTTTGATTCTAGCTAGTCTATCTACTATTTCTATGAGTTTTATTTGTCTATTCTAGCTAGTCTATCTACTATTTATGTTATGAATGAAATGAAAGGTCTTGCATACAAGAGTAGATAGATTTATTAAACGGAGTAGAAATAGAAATAGACAATAATATCGGCCACTGCGCGTCTTTTCTAAAATGACGTCTTGCATATGACTCATAGAAATAGTAGATAGACTAGCTAGAATCAAACTTTCACTGTTTCTAGTGAAGGCTTGCGGCCTTGTGCAAAATATTTTCCTCTAGGCCTCTAGGTGGCCGATATTCAAATAGATTTAATAGATTCAGCAGTGAAAGTTTGATTCTAGCTAGTCTATCTACTATTTCTATGAGTCATATGCAAGACGTCATTTTAGAAAAGACGCGCAGTGGCCGATATTATTGTCTATTTCTACCGATATTATATTCTTGCATATGACTCATAGAAATAGTACTAAAATATTTTACTACAAAGACTCATAGAAATAGTAGATAGACTAGCTAGAATCAAACTTTCACTGTTTCTAGTGAAGGCTTGCGGCCTTGTGCAAAATATTTTCCTCTAGGCCTCTAGGTGGCCGATATTCAAATAGATTTAATAGATTCAGCAGTGAAAGTTTGATTCTAGCTAGTCTATCTACTATTTCTATGAGTCATATGCAAGTCCTTGTGCAAAATATTTTGATTCTAGCTAGTCTATCTACTATTTCTATGAGTTTTATTTGTCTATTCTAGCTAGTCTATCTACTATTTATGTTATGAATGAAATGAAAGGTCTTGCATACAAGAGTAGATAGATTTATTAAACGGAGTAGAAATAGAAATAGACAATAATATCGGCCACTGCGCGTCTTTTCTAAAATGACGTCTTGCATATGACTCATAGAAATAGTAGATAGACTAGCTAGAATAGACAAATAAAACTCATAGAAATAGTAGATAGACTAGCTAGAATCAAACTATCTACTATTCCGATATACAAGATATTATTGTCTATTAAATAGACAATAATATCGGCCACTGCGCGTCTTTTCTAAAATGCGGTCTTGCATATGACTCATAGAAATAGTAGATAGACTAGCTAGAATCAAACTTTCTTGTATTCTAATTGATTTTAAAAACTTACTATTGATTCTAGACCAGCTAGAATCAATAGTAGATAGACTAGCTAGAATCAATAAAACTTTTAATAGATTCAGCAGTGAAAGTTTGATTCTATTTCTATGAGTCATACGCATATTCTCATATGCAAGTCCTTGTGCAAAATATTTTGATTCTAGCTAGTCTATCTACTATTTCTATGAGTCATATGCAAGACGTCATTTTAGAAAAGACTTTTTCACTATTCAATAAATAGATTCAAATCTATTTGAATCTAGAATCAAACTTTCTGTTTGATTCTAATAGAATCAATAGAATAGCACTAGTTCGTATGTGACGTCTTGCATATGGTTCTAGAATTCTAATCTATTGATTCTAGACCAGCTAGAATCAATAGTAGATAGACTAGCAAGAATCAATAAAACTTTTAATAGATTCAGCAGTGAAAGTTTGATTCTATTTCTATGAGTCATACGCATATTCTCATATGCAAGTCCATAACTCTGACCTAGTAAGCAAATCCACGAACACCGCCCTGTTTAATAAAACTTCAATAAAACTTTTAATAGATTCAGCAGTGAAAGTTTGATTCTAGCTAGTCTATCTACTATTTCTATGAGTCATATGCAAGACAATAATATCGTAGAAATAGACAATAATATCGGCCACTGCGCGTCTTTTCTAAAATGACGTCTTGCATATGACTCATAGAAATAGTAGATAGACTAGATCTCATCTAGAGATCTAGATGAGTAGATCTCTGACCTAGTAAGCAAATCCACGAACAGAAATAGTAGAAATTGATAAGAAATACTAGATAGACTAGCTAGAATCAAACTTTCTTGTATTCTAATTGATTTTATTGTATAAGATATTATTGTCTATTAAATAGACAATAATATCGGCCACTGCGCGTCTTTTCTAAAATGACGTCTTGCATATGACTCTTGCTTACTAGATTCATAGCTGAAAAATTTTTATTTTTTTTTTAATGACTTTAAAAGTCATTTATTAAACGGAGTCATATGCAAGACGTCATTTTAGAAAAGACGCGCAGTGGCCGATATTATTGTCTATTTCTACCGATATTATATTCTTGCATATGACTCATAGAAATAGTAGATAGACTAGCTAGAATCAAACTTTCACTGCTGAATCTATTAAAAGTTTTATTGATTCTAGCTAGTCTATCTACTATTGATTCTAGTTGGTCTAGAATCAATAGTAAGTTTTTAAAATCAATTAGAATACAAGAAAGTTTAATAAAACTCATAGAAATAAAATTTTATAAAACTTTGATTCTGGACATTTTCCTCTAGGCCTCTAGGTGGCCGATATTCAAATAGATTTAATAGATTCAGCAGTGAAAGTTTGATTCTAGATTCAAATAGATTTCTAAAATGACGTCTTGCATATGACTCATAGAAATAGTAGATATACTAGCTAGAATCAAACTTTCACTGCTGAATCTATTAAAAGTTTTAATAGATTCTAAAATGACGTCTTGCATATGACTCATAGAAAACTTATTATCTCTATCTATTCTATTCTATCTATCTACTCTAAGTATTCTTAGAAACTTATCAAACTTTCACTGCTGAATCTATTAAAAGTTTTGAATCTTTAAGAATTAAAAGTTTTGAATCTATTAAAACTTTTAATAGATTCAGCAGTGAAAGTTTGATTCTAGCTAGTCTATCTACTATTTCTATGAGTCATATGCAAGACGTCATTTTAGAAAAGACGCGCAGTGGCCGATATTATTGTCTATTTCTACCGATATTATATTCTTGCATATGACTCATAGAAATAGTACTAAAATATTTTACTACAAAGACTCATAGAAATAGTAGATAGACTAGCTAGAATCAAACTTTCACTGTTTCTAGTGAAGGCTTGCGGCCTTGTGCAAAATATTTTCCTCTAGGCCTCTAGGTGGCCGATATTAAAATAGATTTAATAGATTCAGCAGTGAAAGTTTGATTCTAGCTAGTCTATCTACTATTTCTATGAGTCATATGCAAGTCCTTGTGCAAAATATTTTGATTCTAGCTAGTCTATCTACTATTTCTATGAGTTTTATTTGTCTATTCTAGCTAGTCTATCTACTATTTATGTTATGAATGAAATGAAAGGTCTTGCATACAAGAGTAGATAGATTTATTAAACGGAGTAGAAATAGAAATAGACA
>NW_027063264.1:0-39508 GCF_032884065.1 Artemia franciscana | reverse complement strand
TTTGATTCTAGCTAGTCTATCTACTATTTCTATGAGTCATATGCAAGACGTCATTTTAGAAAAGACTTTTTCACTATTCAATAAATAGATATCAATAGTAGATAGAACAGTGAAAGTTTGATTCTAGCTAGTCTATCTACTATTTCTATGAGTCATATGCAAGACGTCATTTTAGAAAAGACTTTTTCACTATTCAATAAATAGATATCAATAGTAGATAGAACAGTGAAAGTTTGATTCTAGCTAGTCTATCTACTATTTCTATGAGTCATATGCAAGACGTCATTTTAGAAAAGACTTTTCACTATTCAATAAATAGATATCAATAGTAGATAGAACGTGAAAGTTTGATTCTAGCTAGTCTATCTACTATTTCTATGAGTCATATGCAAGACGTCATTTTAGAAAAGACTTTTTCACTATTCAATAAATAGATATCAATAGTAGATAGAACAGTGAAAGTTTGATTCTAGCTAGTCTATCTACTATTTCTATGAGTCATATGCAAGACGTTCATTTTAGAAAAGACTTTTTTCACTATTCAATAAATAGATATCAATAGTAGATAGAACAGTGAAAGTTTGATTCTAGCTAGTCTATCTACTATTTCTATGAGTCATATGCAAGACGTCATTTTAGAAAAGACTTTTTCACTATTCAATAAATAGATATCAATAGTAGATAGAACATGAAAGTTTGATTCTAGCTAGTCTATCTACTATTTCTATGAGTCATATGCAAGACGTCATTTTAGAAAAGACTTTTTCACTATTCAATAAATAGATATCAATAGTAGATAGAACAGTGAAAGTTTGATTCTAGCTAGTCTATCTACTATTTCTATGAGTCATATGCAAGACGTCATTTTAGAAAAGACTTTTTCACTATTCAATAAATAGATATCAATAGTAGATAGAACAGTGAAAGTTTGATTCTAGCTAGTCTATCTACTATTTCTATGAGTCATATGCAAGACGTCATTTTAGAAAAGACTTTTTCACTATTCAATAAATAGATATCAATAGTAGATAGAACAGTGAAAGTTTGATTCTAGCTAGTCTATCTACTATTTCTATGAGTCATATGCAAGACGGTCATTTTAGAAAATACTTTTTCACTATTCAATAAATAGATATCAATAGTAGATAGAACAGTGAAAGTTGATTCTAGCTAGTCTATCTACTATTTCTATGAGTCATATGCAAGACGTCATTTTAGAAAACACTTTTTCACTATTCAATAAATAGATATCAATAGTAGATAGAACAGTGAAAGTTTGATTCTAGCTAGTCTATCTACTATTTCTATGAGTCATATGCAAGACGTCATTTTAGAAAAGACTTTTTCACTATTCAATAAATAGATATCAATAGTAGATAGAACAGTGAAAGTTTGATTCTAGCTAGTCTATCTACTATTTCTATGAGTCATATGCAAGACGTCATTTTAGAAAAGACTTTTTCACTATTCAATAAATAGATATCAATAGTAGATAGAACAGTGAAAGTTTGATTCTAGCTAGTCTATCTACTATTTCTATGAGTCATATGCAAGACGTCATTTTAGAAAAGACTTTTTCACTATTCAATAAATAGATATCAATAGTAGATAGAACAGTGAAAGTTTGATTCTAGCTAGTCTATCTACTATTTCTATGAGTCATATGCAAGACGTCATTTTAGAAAAGACTTTTTCACTATTCAATAAATAGATATCAATAGTAGATAGAACAGTGAAAGTTTGATTCTAGCTAGTCTATCTACTATTTCTATGAGTCATATGCAAGACGTCATTTTAGAAAAGACTTTTTCACTATTCAATAAATAGATATCAATAGTAGATAGAACAGTGAAAGTTTGATTCTAGCTAGTCTATCTACTATTTCTATGAGTCATATGCAAGACGTCATTTTAGAAAAGACTTTTTCACTATTCAATAAATAGATATCAATAGTAGATAGAACAGTGAAAGTTTGATTCTAGCTAGTCTATCTACTATTTCTATGAGTCATATGCAAGACGTCATTTTAGAAAAGACTTTTTCACTATTCAATAAATAGATATCAATAGTAGATAGAACAGTGAAAGTTTGATTCTAGCTAGTCTATCTACTATTTCTATGAGTCATATGCAAGACGTCATTTTAGAAAAGACTTTTTCACTATTCAATAAATAGATATCAATAGTAGATAGAACAGTGAAAGTTTGATTCTAGCTAGTCTATCTACTATTTCTATGAGTCATATGCAAGACGTCATTTTAGAAAAGACTTTTTCACTATTCAATAAATAGATATCAATAGTAGATAGAACAGTGAAAGTTTGATTCTAGCTAGTCTATCTACTATTTCTATGAGTCATATGCAAGACGTCATTTTAGAACAGACTTTTTCACTATTCAATAAATAGATATCAATAGTAGATAGAACAGTGAAAGTTTGATTCTAGCTAGTCTATCTACTATTTCTATGAGTCATATGCAAGACGTCATTTTAGAAAAGACTTTTTCACTATTCAATAAATAGATATCAATAGTAGATAGAACAGTGAAAGTTTGATTCTAGCTAGTCTATCTACTATTTCTATGAGTCATATGCAAGACGTCATTTTAGAAAAGACTTTTTCACTATTCAATAAATAGATATCAATAGTAGATAGAACAGTGAAAGTTTGATTCTAGCTAGTCTATCTACTATTTCTATGAGTCATATGCAAGACGTCATTTTAGAAAAGACTTTTTCACTATTCAATAAATAGATATCAATAGTAGATAGAACAGTGAAAGTTTGATTCTAGCTAGTCTATCTACTATTTCTATGAGTCATATGCAAGACGTCATTTTAGAAAAGACTTTTTCACTATTCAATAAATAGATATCAATAGTAGATAGAACAGTGAAAGTTTGATTCTAGCTAGTCTATCTACTATTTCTATGAGTCATATGCAAGACGTCATTTTAGAAAAGACTTTTTCACTATTCAATAAATAGATATCAATAGTAGATAGAACAGTGAAAGTTTGATTCTAGCTAGTCTATCTACTATTTCTATGAGTCATATGCAAGACGTCATTTTAGAAAAGACTTTTTCACTATTCAATAAATAGATATCAATAGTAGATAGAACAGTGAAAGTTTGATTCTAGCTAGTCTATCTACTATTTCTATGAGTCATATGCAAGACGTCATTTTAGAAAAGACTTTTTCACTATTCAATAAATAGATATCAATAGTAGATAGAACAGTGAAAGTTTGATTCTAGCTAGTCTATCTACTATTTCTATGAGTCATATGCAAGACGTCATTTTAGAAAAGACTTTTTCACTATTCAATAAATAGATATCAATAGTAGATAGAACAGTGAAAGTTTGATTCTAGCTAGTCTATCTACTATTTCTATGAGTCATATGCAAGACGTCATTTTAGAAAAGACTTTTTCACTATTCAATAAATAGATATCAATAGTAGATAGAACAGTGAAAGTTTGATTCTAGCTAGTCTATCTACTATTTCTATGAGTCATATGCAAGACGTCATTTTAGAAAAGACTTTTTCACTATTCAATAAATAGATATCAATAGTAGATAGAACAGTGAAAGTTTGATTCTAGCTAGTCTATCTACTATTTCTATGAGTCATATGCAAGACGTCATTTTAGAAAAGACTTTTTCACTATTCAATAAATAGATATCAATAGTAGATAGAACAGTGAAAGTTTGATTCTAGCTAGTCTATCTACTATTTCTATGAGTCATATGCAAGACGTCATTTTAGAAAAGACTTTTTCACTATTCAATAAATAGATATCAATAGTAGATAGAACAGTGAAAGTTTGATTCTAGCTAGTCTATCTACTATTTCTATGAGTCATATGCAAGACGTCATTTTAGAAAAGACTTTTTCACTATTCAATAAATAGATATCAATAGTAGATAGAACAGTGAAAGTTTGATTCTAGCTAGTCTATCTACTATTTCTATGAGTCATATGCAAGACGTCATTTTAGAAAAGACTTTTTCACTATTCAATAAATAGATATCAATAGTAGATAGAACAGTGAAAGTTTGATTCTAGCTAGTCTATCTACTATTTCTATGAGTCATATGCAAGACGTCATTTTAGAAAAGACTTTTTCACTATTCAATAAATAGATATCAATAGTAGATAGAACAGTGAAAGTTTGATTCTAGCTAGTCTATCTACTATTTCTATGAGTCATATGCAAGACGTCATTTTAGAAAAGACTTTTTCACTATTCAATAAATAGATATCAATAGTAGATAGAACAGTGAAAGTTTGATTCTAGCTAGTCTATCTACTATTTCTATGAGTCATATGCAAGACGTCATTTTAGAAAAGACTTTTTCACTATTCAATAAATAGATATCAATAGTAGATAGAACAGTGAAAGTTTGATTCTAGCTAGTCTATCTACTATTTCTATGAGTCATATGCAAGACGTCATTTTAGAAAAGACTTTTTCACTATTCAATAAATAGATATCAATAGTAGATAGAACAGTGAAAGTTTGATTCTAGCTAGTCTATCTACTATTTCTATGAGTCATATGCAAGACGTCATTTTAGAAAAGACTTTTTCACTATTCAATAAATAGATATCAATAGTAGATAGAACAGTGAAAGTTTGATTCTAGCTAGTCTATCTACTATTTCTATGAGTCATATGCAAGACGTCATTTTAGAAAAGACTTTTTCACTATTCAATAAATAGATATCAATAGTAGATAGAACAGTGAAAGTTTGATTCTAGCTAGTCTATCTACTATTTCTATGAGTCATATGCAAGACGTCATTTTAGAAAAGACTTTTTCACTATTCAATAAATAGATATCAATAGTAGATAGAACAGTGAAAGTTTGATTCTAGCTAGTCTATCTACTATTTCTATGAGTCATATGCAAGACGTCATTTTAGAAAAGACTTTTTCACTATTCAATAAATAGATATCAATAGTAGATAGAACAGTGAAAGTTTGATTCTAGCTAGTCTATCTACTATTTCTATGAGTCATATGCAAGACGTCATTTTAGAAAAGACTTTTTCACTATTCAATAAATAGATATCAATAGTAGATAGAACAGTGAAAGTTTGATTCTAGCTAGTCTATCTACTATTTCTATGAGTCATATGCAAGACGTCATTTTAGAAAAGACTTTTTCACTATTCAATAAATAGATATCAATAGTAGATAGAACAGTGAAAGTTTGATTCTAGCTAGTCTATCTACTATTTCTATGAGTCATATGCAAGACGTCATTTTAGAAAAGACTTTTTCACTATTCAATAAATAGATATCAATAGTAGATAGAACAGTGAAAGTTTGATTCTAGCTAGTCTATCTACTATTTCTATGAGTCATATGCAAGACGTCATTTTAGAAAAGACTTTTTCACTATTCAATAAATAGATATCAATAGTAGATAGAACAGTGAAAGTTTGATTCTAGCTAGTCTATCTACTATTTCTATGAGTCATATGCAAGACGTCATTTTAGAAAAGACTTTTTCACTATTCAATAAATAGATATCAATAGTAGATAGAACAGTGAAAGTTTGATTCTAGCTAGTCTATCTACTATTTCTATGAGTCATATGCAAGACGTCATTTTAGAAAAGACTTTTTCACTATTCAATAAATAGATATCAATAGTAGATAGAACAGTGAAAGTTTGATTCTAGCTAGTCTATCTACTATTTCTATGAGTCATATGCAAGACGTCATTTTAGAAAAGACTTTTTCACTATTCAATAAATAGATATCAATAGTAGATAGAACAGTGAAAGTTTGATTCTAGCTAGTCTATCTACTATTTCTATGAGTCATATGCAAGACGTCATTTTAGAAAAGACTTTTTCACTATTCAATAAATAGATATCAATAGTAGATAGAACAGTGAAAGTTTGATTCTAGCTAGTCTATCTACTATTTCTATGAGTCATATGCAAGACGTCATTTTAGAAAAGACTTTTTCACTATTCAATTAAATAGATATCAATAGTAGATAGAACAGTGAAAGTTTGATTCTAGCTAGTCTATCTACTATTTCTATGAGTCATATGCAAGACGTCATTTTAGAAAAGACTTTTTCACTATTCAATAAATAGATATCAATAGTAGATAGAACAGTGAAAGTTTGATTCTAGCTAGTCTATCTACTATTTCTATGAGTCATATGCAAGACGTCATTTTAGAAAAGACTTTTTCACTATTCAATAAATAGATATCAATAGTAGATAGAACAGTGAAAGTTTGATTCTAGCTAGTCTATCTACTATTTCTATGAGTCATATGCAAGACGTCATTTTAGAAAAGACTTTTTCACTATTCAATAAATAGATATCAATAGTAGATAGAACAGTGAAAGTTTGATTCTAGCTAGTCTATCTACTATTTCTATGAGTCATATGCAAGACGTCATTTTAGAAAAGACTTTTTCACTATTCAATAAATAGATATCAATAGTAGATAGAACAGTGAAAGTTTGATTCTAGCTAGTCTATCTACTATTTCTATGAGTCATATGCAAGACGTCATTTTAGAAAAGACTTTTTCACTATTCAATAAATAGATATCAATAGTAGATAGAACAGTGAAAGTTTGATTCTAGCTAGTCTATCTACTATTTCTATGAGTCATATGCAAGACGTCATTTTAGAAAAGACTTTTTCACTATTCAATAAATAGATATCAATAGTAGATAGACAGTGAAAGTTTTGATTCTAGCTAGTCTATCTACTATTTCTATGAGTCATATGCAAGACGTCATTTTAGAAAAGACTTTTTCACTATTCAATAAATAGATATCAATAGTAGATAGAACAGTGAAAGTTTGATTCTAGCTAGTCTATCTACTATTTCTATGAGTCATATGCAAGACGTCATTTTAGAAAAGACTTTTCACTATTCAATAAATAGATATCAATAGTAGATAGAACAGTGAAAGTTTGATTCTAGCTAGTCTATCTACTATTTCTATGAGTCATATGCAAAGACGTCATTTTAGAAAAGACTTTTTCACTATTCAATAAATAGATATCAATAGTAGATAGAACAGTGAAAGTTTATTCTAGCTAGTCTATCTACTATTTCTATGAGTCATATGCAAGACGTCATTTTAGAAAGACTTTTTCACTATTCAATTAAATAGATATCAATAGTAGATAGAACAGTGAAAGTTTGATTCTAGCTAGTCTATCTACTATTTCTATGAGTCATATGCAAGACGTCATTTTAGAAAAGACTTTTTCACTATTCAATAAATAGATATCAATAGTAGATAGAACAGTGAAAGTTTGATTCTAGCTAGTCTATCTACTATTTCTATGAGTCATATGCAAGACGTCATTTTAGAAAAGACTTTTTCACTATTCAATAAATAGATATCAATAGTAGATAGAACAGTGAAAGTTTGATTCTAGCTAGTCTATCTACTATTCTATGAGTCATATGCAAGACGTCATTTTAGAAAAGACTTTTTCACTATTCAATAAATAGATATCAATAGTAGATAGAACAGTGAAAGTTTGATTCTAGCTAGTCTATCTACTATTTCTATGAGTCATATGCAAGACGTCATTTTAGAAAAGACTTTTTCACTATTCAATAAATAGATATCAATAGTAGATAGAACAGTGAAAGTTTGATTCTAGCTAGTCTATCTACTATTTCTATGAGTCATATGCAAGACGTCATTTTAGAAAAGACTTTTTCACTATTCAATAAATAGATATCAATAGTAGATAGAACAGTGAAAGTTTGATTCTAGCTAGTCTATCTACTATTTCTATGAGTCATATGCAAGACGTCATTTTAGAAAAGACTTTTTCACTATTCAATAAATAGATATCAATAGTAGATAGACAGTGAAAGTTTGATTCTAGCTAGTCTATCTACTATTCTATGAGTCATATGCAAGACGTCATTTTAGAAAAGACTTTTTCACTATTCAATAAATAGATATCAATAGTAGATAGAACAGTGAAAGTTTGATTCTAGCTAGTCTATCTACTATTTCTATGAGTCATATGCAAGACGTCATTTTAGAAAAGACTTTTTCACTATTCAATAAATAGATATCAATAGTAGATAGAACAGTGAAAGTTTGATTCTAGCTAGTCTATCTACTATTTCTATGAGTCATATGCAAGACGTCATTTTAGAAAAGACTTTTTCACTATCAATAAATGATATCAATAGTAGATAGAACAGTGAAAGTTTGATTCTAGCTAGTCTATCTACTATTTCTATGAGTCATATGCAAGACGTCATTTTAGAAAAGACTTTTTCACTATTCAATAAATAGATATCAATAGTAGATAGAACAGTGAAAGTTTGATTCTAGCTAGTCTATCTACTATTTCTATGAGTCATATGCAAGACGTCATTTTAGAAAAGACTTTTTCACTATTCAATAAATAGATATCAATAGTAGATAAACAGTGAAAGTTTGATTCTAGCTAGTCTATCTACTATTTCTATGAGTCATATGCAAGACGTCATTTTAGAAAAGACTTTTTCACTATTCAATAAATAGATATCAATAGTAGATAGAACAGTGAAAGTTTGATTCTAGCTATCTATCTACTATTCTATGAGTCATATGCAAGACGTCATTTTAGAAAAGACTTTTTCACTATTCAATAAATAGATATCAATAGTAGATAGAACAGTGAAAGTTTGATTCTAGCTAGTCTATCTACTATTCTATGAGTCATATGCAAGACGTCATTTTAGAAAAGACTTTTTCACTATTCAATAAATAGATATCAATAGTAGATAGAACAGTGAAAGTTTGATTCTAGCTAGTCTATCTACTATTTCTATGAGTCATATGCAAGACGTCATTTTAGAAAAGAGTTTTCACTATTCAATAAATAGATATCAATAGTAGATAGAACAGTGAAAGTTTGATTCTAGCTAGTCTATCTACTATTTCTATGAGTCATATGCAAGACGTCATTTTAGAAAAGACTTTTTCACTATTCAATAAATAGATATCAATAGTAGATAGAACAGTGAAAGTTTGATTCTAGCTAGTCTATCTACTATTTCTATGAGTCATATGCAAGACGTCATTTTAGAAAAGACTTTTTCACTATTCAATAAATAGATATCAATAGTAGATAGAACAGTGAAAGTTTGATTCTAGCTAGTCTATCTACTATTTCTATGAGTCATATGCAAGACGTCATTTTAGAAAAGACTTTTTCACTATTCAATAAATAGATATCAATAGTAGATAGAACAGTGAAAGTTTGATTCTAGCTAGTCTATCTACTATTTCTATGAGTCATATGCAAGACGTCATTTTAGAAAAGACTTTTTCACTATCAATAAATAGATATCAATAGTAGATAGAACAGTGAAAGTTTGATTCTAGCTAGTCTATCTACTATTTCTATGAGTCATATGCAAGACGTCATTTTAGAAAAGACTTTTTCACTATTCAATAAATAGATATCAATAGTAGATAGAACAGTGAAAGTTTGATTCTAGCTAGTCTATCTACTATTTCTATGAGTCATATGCAAGACGTCATTTTAGAAAAGACTTTTTCACTATTCAATAAATAGATATCAATAGTAGATAGAACAGTGAAAGTTTGATTCTAGCTAGTCTATCTACTATTTCTATGAGTCATATGCAAGACGTCATTTTAGAAAAGACTTTTTCACTATTCAATAAATAGATATCAATAGTAGATAGAACAGTGAAAGTTTGATTCTAGCTAGTCTATCTACTATTTCTATGAGTCATATGCAAGACGTCATTTTAGAAAAGACTTTTTCACTATTCAATAAATAGATATCAATAGTAGATAGAACAGTGAAAGTTTGATTCTAGCTAGTCTATCTACTATTTCTATGAGTCATATGCAAGACGTCATTTTAGAAAAGACTTTTTCACTATTCAATAAATAGATATCAATAGTAGATAGAACAGTGAAAGTTTGATTCTAGCTAGTCTATCTACTATTTCTATGAGTCATATGCAAGACGTCATTTTAGAAAAGACTTTTTCACTATTCAATAAATAGATATCAATAGTAGATAGAACAGTGAAAGTTTGATTCTAGCTAGTCTATCTACTATTTCTATGAGTCATATGCAAGACGTCATTTTAGAAAAGACTTTTTCACTATTCAATAAATAGATATCAATAGTAGATAGAACAGTGAAAGTTTGATTCTAGCTAGTCTATCTACTATTTCTATGAGTCATATGCAAGACGTCATTTTAGAAAAGACTTTTTCACTATTCAATAAATAGATATCAATAGTAGATAGAACAGTGAAAGTTTGATTCTAGCTAGTCTATCTACTATTTCTATGAGTCATATGCAAGACGTCATTTTAGAAAAGACTTTTTCACTATTCAATAAATAGATATCAATAGTAGATAGAACAGTGAAAGTTTGATTCTAGCTAGTCTATCTACTATTTCTATGAGTCATATGCAAGACGTCATTTTAGAAAAGACTTTTTCACTATTCAATAAATAGATATCAATAGTAGATAGAACAGTGAAAGTTTGATTCTAGCTAGTCTATCTACTATTTCTATGAGTCATATGCAAGACGTCATTTTAGAAAAGACTTTTTCACTATTCAATAAATAGATATCAATAGTAGATAGAACAGTGAAAGTTTGATTCTAGCTAGTCTATCTACTATTTCTATGAGTCATATGCAAGACGTCATTTTAGAAAAGACTTTTTCACTATTCAATAAATAGATATCAATAGTAGATAGAACAGTGAAAGTTTGATTCTAGCTAGTCTATCTACTATTTCTATGAGTCATATGCAAGACGTCATTTTAGAAAAGACTTTTTCACTATTCAATAAATAGATATCAATAGTAGATAGAACAGTGAAAGTTTGATTCTAGCTAGTCTATCTACTATTTCTATGAGTCATATGCAAGACGTCATTTTAGAAAAGACTTTTTCACTATTCAATAAATAGATATCAATAGTAGATAGAACAGTGAAAGTTTGATTCTAGCTAGTCTATCTACTATTTCTATGAGTCATATGCAAGACGTCATTTTAGAAAAGACTTTTTCACTATCAATAAATAGATATCAATAGTAGATAGAACAGTGAAAGTTTGATTCTAGCTAGTCTATCTACTATTTCTATGAGTCATATGCAAGACGTCATTTTAGAAAAGACTTTTTCACTATTCAATAAATAGATATCAATAGTAGATAGAACAGTGAAAGTTTGATTCTAGCTAGTCTATCTACTATTTCTATGAGTCATATGCAAGACGTCATTTTAGAAAAGACTTTTTCACTATTCAATAAATAGATATCAATAGTAGATAGAACAGTGAAAGTTTGATTCTAGCTAGTCTATCTACTATTTCTATGAGTCATATGCAAGACGTCATTTTAGAAAAGACTTTTTCACTATTCAATAAATAGATATCAATAGTAGATAGAACAGTGAAAGTTTGATTCTAGCTAGTCTATCTACTATTTCTATGAGTCATATGCAAGACGTCATTTTAGAAAAGACTTTTTCACTATTCAATAAATAGATATCAATAGTAGATAGAACAGTGAAAGTTTGATTCTAGCTAGTCTATCTACTATTTCTATGAGTCATATGCAAGACGTCATTTTAGAAAAGACTTTTTCACTATTCAATAAATAGATATCAATAGTAGATAGAACAGTGAAAGTTTGATTCTAGCTAGTCTATCTACTATTTCTATGAGTCATATGCAAGACGTCATTTTAGAAAAGACTTTTTCACTATTCAATAAATAGATATCAATAGTAGATAGAACAGTGAAAGTTTGATTCTAGCTAGTCTATCTACTATTTCTATGAGTCATATGCAAGACGTCATTTTAGAAAAGACTTTTTCACTATTCAATAAATAGATATCAATAGTAGATAGAACAGTGAAAGTTTGATTCTAGCTAGTCTATCTACTATTTCTATGAGTCATATGCAAGACGTCATTTTAGAAAAGACTTTTTCACTATTCAATAAATAGATATCAATAGTAGATAGAACAGTGAAAGTTTGATTCTAGCTAGTCTATCTACTATTTCTATGAGTCATATGCAAGACGTCATTTTAGAAAAGACTTTTTCACTATTCAATAAATAGATATCAATAGTAGATAGAACAGTGAAAGTTTGATTCTAGCTAGTCTATCTACTATTTCTATGAGTCATATGCAAGACGTCATTTTAGAAAAGACTTTTTCACTATCAATAATAGATATCAATAGTAGATAGAACAGTGAAAGTTTGATTCTAGCTAGTCTATCTACTATTTCTATGAGTCATATGCAAGACGTCATTTTAGAAAAGACTTTTTCACTATTCAATAAATAGATATCAATAGTAGATAGAACAGTGAAAGTTTGATTCTAGCTAGTCTATCTACTATTTCTATGAGTCATATGCAAGACGTCATTTTAGAAAAGACTTTTTCACTATTCAATAAATAGATATCAATAGTAGATAGAACAGTGAAAGTTTGATTCTAGCTAGTCTATCTACTATTTCTATGAGTCATATGCAAGACGTCATTTTAGAAAAGACTTTTTCACTATTCAATAAATAGATATCAATAGTAGATAGAACAGTGAAAGTTTGATTCTAGCTAGTCTATCTACTATTTCTATGAGTCATATGCAAGACGTCATTTTAGAAAAGACTTTTTCACTATTCAATAAATAGATATCAATAGTAGATAGAACAGTGAAAGTTTGATTCTAGCTAGTCTATCTACTATTCTATGAGTCATATGCAAGACGTCATTTTAGAAAAGACTTTTTCACTATTCAATAAATAGATATCAATAGTAGATAGAACAGTGAAAGTTTGATTCTAGCTAGTCTATCTACTATTTCTATGAGTCATATGCAAGACGTCATTTTAGAAAAGACTTTTTCACTATTCAATAAATAGATATCAATAGTAGATAGAACAGTGAAAGTTTGATTCTAGCTAGTCTATCTACTATTTCTATGAGTCATATGCAAGACGTCATTTTAGAAAAGACTTTTTCACTATTCAATAAATAGATATCAATAGTAGATAGAACAGTGAAAGTTTGATTCTAGCTAGTCTATCTACTATTTCTATGAGTCATATGCAAGACGTCATTTTAGAAAAGACTTTTTCACTATTCAATAAATAGATATCAATAGTAGATAGAACAGTGAAAGTTTGATTCTAGCTAGTCTATCTACTATTTCTATGAGTCATATGCAAGACGTCATTTTAGAAAAGACTTTTTCACTATTCAATAAATAGATATCAATAGTAGATAGACTAGCTAGAATGACTTTCACTGTTCTATCTACTATTTCTATGAGTCATATGCAAGAGTCTTTTCTAAAATGACGTCTTGCATATCAATAAATAGATATCAATAGTAGATAGACAGTGAAAGTTTGATTCACTGTTCTATCTACTATTGATATCTATTTATTGAATAGTGAAAAAGTCTTTTCTAAAATGACGTCTTGCATATGACTCATAGAAATAGTAGATAGACTAGCTAGAATCAAACTTTCACTGTTCTATCTACTATTTCTATTTATTGAATAGTGAAAAAGTCTTTTCTAAAATGACGTCTTGCATATGACTCATAGAAATAGTAGATAGACTAGCTAGAATCAAACTTTCACTGTTCTATCTACTATTGATATCTATTTATTGAATAGTGAAAAAGTCTTTTCTAAAATGACGTCTTGCATATTCAATAAATAGATATCAATAGTAGATAGAACAGTGAAAGTTTGATTCTACTAGTCTATCTACTATTTCTATTGAATAGTGAAAAAGTCATTTTAGAAAATGACGTCTTGCATATGACTCATAGAAATAGTAGATAGACTAGCTGAAAGTTTGATTCTAGCTAGTCTATCTACTATTCTATTGAGTCATAGTGAAAAAGTCATTTCTAAAATGACGTCTTGCATATGACTCATAGAAATAGTAGATAGACTAGCTAGAAGTTTGACTTTCACTGTTCTATCTACTATTGATATCTATTTATTGAATAGTGAAAAAGTCTTTTCTAAAATGACTTTTTCATATTCAATAAATAGAAATAGTAGATAGACTAGCTAGAATCAAACTTTCACTGTTCTATCTACTATTGATATCTATTTATTGAATAGTGAAAAACGTCTTTTCTAAAATGACGTCTTGCATATGACTCATAGAAATAGTAGATAGAACTAGTGAAAGTTTGATTCACTGTTCTATCTACTATTGATATCTATTTATTGAATAGTGCAAAGTCTTTTCTAAAATGACGTCTTGCATATGACTCATAGAAATAGTAGATAGACTAGCTAGAAAACTTTCACTGTTCTATCTACTATTGATATCTATTTATTGAATAGTGCAAGTCTTTTCTAAAATGACGTCTTGCATATGACTCATAGAAATAGTAGATAGACTAGCTAGAATCAAACTTTCACTGTTCTATCTACTATTGATATCTATTTATTGAATAGTGAAAAAGTCTTTTCTAAAATGACGTCTTGCATATGACTCATAGAATAGTAGATAGACTAGCTAGAATCAAACTTTCACTGTTCTATCTACTATTGATATCTATTTATTGAATAGTGAAAAAGTCTTTTCTAAAATGACGTCTTGCATATGACTCATAGAAATAGTAGATAGACTAGCTAGAATCAAACTTTCACTGTTCTATCTACTATTGATATCTATTTATTGAATAGTGAAAAAGTCTTTTCTAAAATGACGTCTTGCATATGACTCATAGAAATAGTAGATAGACTAGCTAGAATCAAACTTTCACTGTTCTATCTACTATTGATATCTATTTATTGAATAGTGAAAAAGTCTTTTCTAAAATGACGTCTTGCATATGACTCATAGAATAGTAGATAGACTAGCTAGAATCAAACTTTCACTGTTCTATCTACTATTGATATCTATTTATTGAATAGTGAAAAAGTCTTTTCTAAAATGACGTCTTGCATATGACTCATAGAAATAGTAGATAGACTAGCTAGAATCAAACTTTCACTGTTCTATCTACTATTGATATCTATTTATTGAATAGTGAAAAAGTCTTTCTAAAATGACGTCTTGCATATGACTCATAGAAATAGTAGATAGACTAGCTAGAATCAAACTTTCACTGTTCTATCTACTATTGATATCTATTTATTGAATAGTGAAAAAGTCTTTTCTAAAATGACGTCTTGCATATGACTCATAGAAATAGTAGATAGACTAGCTAGAATCAAACTTTCACTGTTCTATCTACTATTGATATCTATTTATTGAATAGTGAAAAAGTCTTTTCTAAAATGACGTCTTGCATATGACTCATAGAAATAGTAGATAGACTAGCTAGAATCAAACTTTCACTGTTCTATCTACTATTGATATCTATTTATTGAATAGTGAAAAAGTCTTTTCTAAAATGACGTCTTGCATATGACTCATAGAAATAGTAGATAGACTAGCTAGAATCAAACTTTCACTGTTCTATCTACTATTGATATCTATTTATTGAATAGTGAAAAAGTCTTTTCTAAAATGACGTCTTGCATATGACTCATAGAAATAGTAGATAGACTAGCTAGAATCAAACTTTCACTGTTCTATCTACTATTGATATCTATTTATTGAATAGTGAAAAAGTCTTTTCTAAAATGACGTCTTGCATATGACTCATAGAAATAGTAGATAGACTAGCTAGAATCAAACTTTCACTGTTCTATCTACTATTGATATCTATTTATTGAATAGTGAAAAAGTCTTTTCTAAAATGACGTCTTGCATATGACTCATAGAAATAGTAGATAGACTAGCTAGAATCAAACTTTCACTGTTCTATCTACTATTGATATCTATTTATTGAATAGTGAAAAAGTCTTTTCTAAAATGACGTCTTGCATATGACTCATAGAAATAGTAGATAGACTAGCTAGAATCAAACTTTCACTGTTCTATCTACTATTGATATCTATTTATTGAATAGTGAAAAAGTCTTTTCTAAAATGACGTCTTGCATATGACTCATAGAAATAGTAGATAGACTAGCTAGAATCAAACTTTCACTGTTCTATCTACTATTGATATCTATTTATTGAATAGTGAAAAAGTCTTTTCTAAAATGACGTCTTGCATATGACTCATAGAAATAGTAGATAGACTAGCTAGAATCAAACTTTCACTGTTCTATCTACTATTGATATCTATTTATTGAATAGTGAAAAAGTCTTTTCTAAAATGACGTCTTGCATATGACTCATAGAAATAGTAGATAGACTAGCTAGAATCAAACTTTCACTGTTCTATCTACTATTGATATCTATTTATTGAATAGTGAAAAAGTCTTTTCTAAAATGACGTCTTGCATATGACTCATAGAAATAGTAGATAGACTAGCTAGAATCAAACTTTCACTGTTCTATCTACTATTGATATCTATTTATTGAATAGTGAAAAAGTCTTTTCTAAAATGACGTCTTGCATATGACTCATAGAAATAGTAGATAGACTAGCTAGAATCAAACTTTCACTGTTCTATCTACTATTGATATCTATTTATTGAATAGTGAAAAAGTCTTTTCTAAAATGACGTCTTGCATATGACTCATAGAAATAGTAGATAGACTAGCTAGAATCAAACTTTCACTGTTCTATCTACTATTGATATCTATTTATTGAATAGTGAAAAAGTCTTTTCTAAAATGACGTCTTGCATATGACTCATAGAAATAGTAGATAGACTAGCTAGAATCAAACTTTCACTGTTCTATCTACTATTGATATCTATTTATTGAATAGTGAAAAAGTCTTTTCTAAAATGACGTCTTGCATATGACTCATAGAAATAGTAGATAGACTAGCTAGAATCAAACTTTCACTGTTCTATCTACTATTGATATCTATTTATTGAATAGTGAAAAAGTCTTTTCTAAAATGACGTCTTGCATATGACTCATAGAAATAGTAGATAGACTAGCTAGAATCAAACTTTCACTGTTCTATCTACTATTGATATCTATTTATTGAATAGTGAAAAAGTCTTTTCTAAAATGACGTCTTGCATATGACTCATAGAAATAGTAGATAGACTAGCTAGAATCAAACTTTCACTGTTCTATCTACTATTGATATCTATTTATTGAATAGTGAAAAAGTCTTTTCTAAAATGACGTCTTGCATATGACTCATAGAAATAGTAGATAGACTAGCTAGAATCAAACTTTCACTGTTCTATCTACTATTGATATCTATTTATTGAATAGTGAAAAAGTCTTTTCTAAAATGACGTCTTGCATATGACTCATAGAAATAGTAGATAGACTAGCTAGAATCAAACTTTCACTGTTCTATCTACTATTGATATCTATTTATTGAATAGTGAAAAAGTCTTTTCTAAAATGACGTCTTGCATATGACTCATAGAAATAGTAGATAGACTAGCTAGAATCAAACTTTCACTGTTCTATCTACTATTGATATCTATTTATTGAATAGTGAAAAAGTCTTTTCTAAAATGACGTCTTGCATATGACTCATAGAAATAGTAGATAGACTAGCTAGAATCAAACTTTCACTGTTCTATCTACTATTGATATCTATTTATTGAATAGTGAAAAAGTCTTTTCTAAAATGACGTCTTGCATATGACTCATAGAAATAGTAGATAGACTAGCTAGAATCAAACTTTCACTGTTCTATCTACTATTGATATCTATTTATTGAATAGTGAAAAAGTCTTTTCTAAAATGACGTCTTGCATATGACTCATAGAAATAGTAGATAGACTAGCTAGAATCAAACTTTCACTGTTCTATCTACTATTGATATCTATTTATTGAATAGTGAAAAAGTCTTTTCTAAAATGACGTCTTGCATATGACTCATAGAAATAGTAGATAGACTAGCTAGAATCAAACTTTCACTGTTCTATCTACTATTGATATCTATTTATTGAATAGTGAAAAAGTCTTTTCTAAAATGACGTCTTGCATATGACTCATAGAAATAGTAGATAGACTAGCTAGAATCAAACTTTCACTGTTCTATCTACTATTGATATCTATTTATTGAATAGTGAAAAAGTCTTTTCTAAAATGACGTCTTGCATATGACTCATAGAAATAGTAGATAGACTAGCTAGAATCAAACTTTCACTGTTCTATCTACTATTGATATCTATTTATTGAATAGTGAAAAAGTCTTTTCTAAAATGACGTCTTGCATATGACTCATAGAAATAGTAGATAGACTAGCTAGAATCAAACTTTCACTGTTCTATCTACTATTGATATCTATTTATTGAATAGTGAAAAAGTCTTTTCTAAAATGACGTCTTGCATATGACTCATAGAAATAGTAGATAGACTAGCTAGAATCAAACTTTCACTGTTCTATCTACTATTGATATCTATTTATTGAATAGTGAAAAAGTCTTTTCTAAAATGACGTCTTGCATATGACTCATAGAAATAGTAGATAGACTAGCTAGAATCAAACTTTCACTGTTCTATCTACTATTGATATCTATTTATTGAATAGTGAAAAAGTCTTTTCTAAAATGACGTCTTGCATATGACTCATAGAAATAGTAGATAGACTAGCTAGAATCAAACTTTCACTGTTCTATCTACTATTGATATCTATTTATTGAATAGTGAAAAAGTCTTTTCTAAAATGACGTCTTGCATATGACTCATAGAAATAGTAATAGACTAGCTAGAATCAAACTTTCACTGTTCTATCTACTATTGATATCTATTTATTGAATAGTGAAAAAGTCTTTTCTAAAATGACGTCTTGCATATGACTCATAGAAATAGTAGATAGACTAGCTAGAATCAAACTTTCACTGTTCTATCTACTATTGATATCTATTTATTGAATAGTGAAAAAGTCTTTTCTAAAATGACGTCTTGCATATGACTCATAGAAATAGTAGATAGACTAGCTAGAATCAAACTTTCACTGTTCTATCTACTATTGATATCTATTATTGAATAGTGAAAAAGTCTTTTCTAAAATGACGTCTTGCATATGACTCATAGAAATAGTAGATAGACTAGCTAGAATCAAACTTTCACTGTTCTATCTACTATTGATATCTATTTATTGAATAGTGAAAAAGTCTTTTCTAAAATGACGTCTTGCATATGACTCATAGAAATAGTAGATAGACTAGCTAGAAGCAAACTTTCACTGTTCTATCTACTATGATATCTATTTATTGAATAGTGAAAAAGTCTTTTCTAAAATGACGTCTTGCATATGACTCATAGAAATAGTAATAGACTAGCTAGAATCAAACTTTCACTGTTCTATCGACTATTGATATCTATTTATTGAATAGTGAAAAAGTCTTTTCTAAAATGACGTCTTGCATATGACTCATAGAAATAGTAGATAGACTAGCTAGAATCAAACTTTCACTGTTCTATCTACTATTGATATCTATTTATTGAATAGTGAAAAAGTCTTTTCTAAAATGACGTCTTGCATATGACTCATAGAAATAGTAGATAGACTAGCTAGAATCAAACTTTCACTGTTCTATCTACTATTGATATCTATTTATTGAATAGTGAAAAAGTCTTTCTAAAATGACGTCTTGCATATGACTCATAGAAATAGTAGATAGACTAGCTAGAATCAAACTTTCACTGTTCTATCTACTATTGATATCTATTTATTGAATAGTGAAAAAGTCTTTTCTAAAATGACGTCTTGCATATGACTCATAGAAATAGTAGATAGACTAGCTAGAATCAAACTTTCACTGTTCTATCTACTATTGATACTATTTATTGAATAGTGAAAAAGTCTTTTCTAAAATGACGTCTTGCATATGACTCATAGAAATAGTAGATAGACTAGCTAGAATCAAACTTCACTGTTCTATCTACTATTGATATCTATTTATTGAATAGTGAAAAAGTCTTTTCTAAAATGACGTCTTGCATATGACTCATAGAAATAGTAGATAGACTAGCTAGAATCAAACTTTCACTGTTCTATCTACTATTGATATCTATTTATTGAATAGTGAAAAAGTCTTTTCTAAAATGACGTCTTGCATATGACTCATAGAAATAGTAGATAGACTAGCTAGAATCAAACTTTCACTGTTCTATCTACTATTGATATCTATTTATTGAATAGTGAAAAAGTCTTTTCTAAAATGACGTCTTGCATATGACTCATAGAAATAGTAGATAGACTAGCTAGAATCAAACTTTCACTGTTCTATCTACTATTGATATCTATTTATTGAATAGTGAAAAAGTCTTTTCTAAAATGACGTCTTGCATATGACTCATAGAAATAGTAGATAGACTAGCTAGAATCAAACTTTCACTGTTCTATCTACTATTGATATCTATTTATTGAATAGTGAAAAAGTCTTTTCTAAAATGACGTCTTGCATATGACTCATAGAAATAGTAGATAGACTAGCTAGAATCAAACTTTCACTGTTCTATCTACTATGATATCTATTTATTGAATAGTGAAAAAGTCTTTTCTAAAATGACGTCTTGCATATGACTCATAGAAATAGTAGATAGACTAGCTAGAATCAAACTTTCACTGTTCTATCTACTATTGATATCTATTTATTGAATAGTGAAAAAGTCTTTTCTAAAATGACGTCTTGCATATGACTCATAGAAATAGTAGATAGACTAGCTAGAATCAAACTTTCACTGTTCTATCTACTATTGATATCTATTTATTGAATAGTGAAAAAGTCTTTTCTAAAATGACGTCTTGCATATGACTCATAGAAATAGTAGATAGACTACTAGAATCAAACTTTCACTGTTCTATCTACTATTGATATCTATTTATTGAATAGTGAAAAAGTCTTTTCTAAAATGACGTCTTGCATATGACTCATAGAAATAGTAGATAGACTAGCTAGAATCAAACTTTCACTGTTCTATCTACTATTGATATCTATTTATTGAATAGTGAAAAAGTCTTTTCTAAAATGACGTCTTGCATATGACTCATAGAAATAGTAGATAGACTAGCTAGAATCAAACTTTCACTGTTCTATCTACTATTGATATCTATTTATTGAATAGTGAAAAAGTCTTTTCTAAAATGACGTCTTGCATATGACTCATAGAAATAGTAGATAGACTAGCTAGAATCAAACTTTCACTGTTCTATCTACTATTGATATCTATTTATTGAATAGTGAAAAAGTCTTTTCTAAAATGACGTCTTGCATATGACTCATAGAAATAGTAGATAGACTAGCTAGAATCAAACTTTCACTGTTCTATCTACTATTGATATCTATTTATTGAATAGTGAAAAAGTCTTTTCTAAAATGACGTCTTGCATATGACTCATAGAAATAGTAGATAGACTAGCTAGAATCAAACTTTCACTGTTCTATCTACTATTGATATCTATTTATTGAATAGTGAAAAAGTCTTTTCTAAAATGACGTCTTGCATATGACTCATAGAAATAGTAGATAGACTAGCTAGAATCAAACTTTCACTGTTCTATCTACTATTGATATCTATTTATTGAATAGTGAAAAAGTCTTTTCTAAAATGACGTCTTGCATATGACTCATAGAAATAGTAGATAGACTAGCTAGAATCAAACTTTCACTGTTCTATCTACTATTGATATCTATTTATTGAATAGTGAAAAAGTCTTTTCTAAAATGACGTCTTGCATATGACTCATAGAAATAGTAGATAGACTAGCTAGAATCAAACTTTCACTGTTCTATCTACTATTGATATCTATTTATTGAATAGTGAAAAAGTCTTTTCTAAAATGACGTCTTGCATATGACTCATAGAAATAGTAGATAGACTAGCTAGAATCAAACTTTCACTGTTCTATCTACTATTGATATCTATTTATTGAATAGTGAAAAAGTCTTTTCTAAAATGACGTCTTGCATATGACTCATAGAAATAGTAGATAGACTAGCTAGAATCAAACTTTCACTGTTCTATCTACTATTGATATCTATTTATTGAATAGTGAAAAAGTCTTTCTAAAATGACGTCTTGCATATGACTCATAGAAATAGTAGATAGACTAGCTAGAATCAAACTTTCACTGTTCTATCTACTATTGATATCTATTTATTGAATAGTGAAAAAGTCTTTTCTAAAATGACGTCTTGCATATGACTCATAGAAATAGTAGATAGACTAGCTAGAATCAAACTTTCACTGTTCTATCTACTATTGATATCTATTTATTGAATAGTGAAAAAGTCTTTTCTAAAATGACGTCTTGCATATGACTCATAGAAATAGTAGATAGACTAGCTAGAATCAAACTTTCACTGTTCTATCTACTATTGATATCTATTTATTGAATAGTGAAAAAGTCTTTTCTAAAATGACGTCTTGCATATGACTCATAGAAATAGTAGATAGACTAGCTAGAAGCAAACTTTCACTGCTATCTACTATTGATATCTATTTATTGAATAGTGAAAAAGTCTTTTCTAAAATGACGTCTTGCATATGACTCATAGAAATAGTAGATAGACTAGCTAGAATCAAACTTTCACTGTTCTATCTACTATTGATATCTATTTATTGAATAGTGAAAAAGTCTTTTCTAAAATGACGTCTTGCATATGACTCATAGAAATAGTAGATAGACTAGCTAGAATCAAACTTTCACTGTTCTATCTACTATTGATATCTATTTATTGAATAGTGAAAAAGTCTTTTCTAAAATGACGTCTTGCATATGACTCATAGAAATAGTAGATAGACTAGCTAGAATCAAACTTTCACTGTTCTATCTACTATTGATATCTATTTATTGAATAGTGAAAAAGTCTTTTCTAAAATGACGTCTTGCATATGACTCATAGAAATAGTAGATAGACTAGCTAGAATCAAACTTTCACTGTTCTATCTACTATTGATATCTATTTATTGAATAGTGAAAAAGTCTTTTCTAAAATGACGTCTTGCATATGACTCATAGAAATAGTAGATAGACTAGCTAGAATCAAACTTTCACTGTTCTATCTACTATTGATATCTATTTATTGAATAGTGAAAAAGTCTTTTCTAAAATGACGTCTTGCATATGACTCATAGAAATAGTAGATAGACTAGCTAGAATCAAACTTCACTGTTCTATCTACTATTGATATCTATTTATTGAATAGTGAAAAAGTCTTTTCTAAAATGACGTCTTGCATATGACTCATAGAAATAGTAGATAGACTAGCTAGAATCAAACTTTCACTGTTCTATCTACTATTGATATCTATTTATTGAATAGTGAAAAAGTCTTTTCTAAAATGACGTCTTGCATATGACTCATAGAAATAGTAGATAGACTAGCTAGAATCAAACTTTCACTGTTCTATCTACTATTGATATCTATTTATTGAATAGTGAAAAAGTCTTTTCTAAAATGACGTCTTGCATATGACTCATAGAAATAGTAGATAGACTAGCTAGAATCAAACTTTCACTGTTCTATCTACTATTGATATCTATTTATTGAATAGTGAAAAAGTCTTTTCTAAAATGACGTCTTGCATATGACTCATAGAAATAGTAGATAGACTAGCTAGAAGCAAACTTTCACTGTTCTATCTACTATTGATATCTATTTATTGAATAGTGAAAAAGTCTTTTCTAAAATGACGTCTTGCATATGACTCATAGAAATAGTAGATAGACTAGCTAGAATCAAACTTTCACTGTTCTATCTACTATTGATATCTATTTATTGAATAGTGAAAAAGTCTTTTCTAAAATGACGTCTTGCATATGACTCATAGAAATAGTAGATAGACTAGCTAGAATCAAACTTTCACTGTTCTATCTACTATTGATATCTATTTATTGAATAGTGAAAAAGTCTTTTCTAAAATGACGTCTTGCATATGACTCATAGAAATAGTAGATAGACTAGCTAGAATCAAACTTTCACTGTTCTATCTACTATTGATATCTATTTATTGAATAGTGAAAAAGTCTTTTCTAAAATGACGTCTTGCATATGACTCATAGAAATAGTAGATAGACTAGCTAGAATCAAACTTTCACTGTTCTATCTACTATTGATATCTATTTATTGAATAGTGAAAAAGTCTTTTCTAAAATGACGTCTTGCATATGACTCATAGAAATAGTAGATAGACTAGCTAGAATCAAACTTTCACTGTTCTATCTACTATTGATATCTATTTATTGAATAGTGAAAAAGTCTTTTCTAAAATGACGTCTTGCATATGACTCATAGAAATAGTAGATAGACTAGCTAGAATCAAACTTTCACTGTTCTATCTACTATTGATATCTATTTATTGAATAGTGAAAAAGTCTTTTCTAAAATGACGTCTTGCATATGACTCATAGAAATAGTAGATAGACTAGCTAGAATCAAACTTTCACTGTTCTATCTACTATTGATATCTATTTATTGAATAGTGAAAAAGTCTTTTCTAAAATGACGTCTTGCATATGACTCATAGAAATAGTAGATAGACTAGCTAGAATCAAACTTTCACTGTTCTATCTACTATTGATATCTATTTATTGAATAGTGAAAAAGTCTTTTCTAAAATGACGTCTTGCATATGACTCATAGAAATAGTAGATAGACTAGCTAGAATCAAACTTTCACTGTTCTATCTACTATTGATATCTATTTATTGAATAGTGAAAAAGTCTTTTCTAAAATGACGTCTTGCATATGACTCATAGAAATAGTAGATAGACTAGCTAGAAGCAAACTTTCACTGTTCTATCTACTATTGATATCTATTTATTGAATAGTGAAAAAGTCTTTTCTAAAATGACGTCTTGCATATGACTCATAGAAATAGTAGATAGACTAGCTAGAATCAAACTTTCACTGTTCTATCTACTATTGATATCTATTTATTGAATAGTGAAAAAGTCTTTTCTAAAATGACGTCTTGCATATGACTCATAGAAATAGTAGATAGACTAGCTAGAATCAAACTTTCACTGTTCTATCTACTATGATATCTATTTATTGAATAGTGAAAAAGTCTTTTCTAAAATGACGTCTTGCATATGACTCATAGAAATAGTAGATAGACTAGCTAGAATCAAACTTTCACTGTTCTATCTACTATTGATATCTATTTATTGAATAGTGAAAAAGTCTTTTCTAAAATGACGTCTTGCATATGACTCATAGAAATAGTAGATAGACTAGCTAGAATCAAACTTTCACTGTTCTATCTACTATTGATATCTATTTATTGAATAGTGAAAAAGTCTTTTCTAAAATGACGTCTTGCATATGACTCATAGAAATAGTAGATAGACTAGCTAGAATCAAACTTTCACTGTTCTATCTACTATTGATATCTATTTATTGAATAGTGAAAAAGTCTTTTCTAAAATGACGTCTTGCATATGACTCATAGAAATAGTAGATAGACTAGCTAGAATCAAACTTTCACTGTTCTATCTACTATTGATATCTATTTATTGAATAGTGAAAAAGTCTTTTCTAAAATGACGTCTTGCATATGACTCATAGAAATAGTAGATAGACTAGCTAGAATCAAACTTTCACTGTTCTATCTACTATTGATATCTATTTATTGAATAGTGAAAAAGTCTTTTCTAAAATGACGTCTTGCATATGACTCATAGAAATAGTAGATAGACTAGCTAGAATCAAACTTTCACTGTTCTATCTACTATTGATATCTATTTATTGAATAGTGAAAAAGTCTTTCTAAAATGACGTCTTGCATATGACTCATAGAAATAGTAGATAGACTAGCTAGAATCAAACTTTCACTGTTCTATCTACTATTGATATCTATTTATTGAATAGTGAAAAAGTCTTTTCTAAAATGACGTCTTGCATATGACTCATAGAAATAGTAGATAGACTAGCTAGAATCAAACTTTCACTGTTCTATCTACTATTGATATCTATTTATTGAATAGTGAAAAAGTCTTTTCTAAAATGACGTCTTGCATATGACTCATAGAAATAGTAGATAGACTAGCTAGAATCAAACTTTCACTGTTCTATCTACTATTGATATCTATTTATTGAATAGTGAAAAAGTCTTTTCTAAAATGACGTCTTGCATATGACTCATAGAAATAGTAGATAGACTAGCTAGAATCAAACTTTCACTGTTCTATCTACTATTGATATCTATTTATTGAATAGTGAAAAAGTCTTTTCTAAAATGACGTCTTGCATATGACTCATAGAAATAGTAGATAGACTAGCTAGAATCAAACTTTCACTGTTCTATCTACTATTGATATCTATTTATTGAATAGTGAAAAAGTCTTTTCTAAAATGACGTCTTGCATATGACTCATAGAAATAGTAGATAGACTAGCTAGAATCAAACTTTCACTGTTCTATCTACTATTGATATCTATTTATTGAATAGTGAAAAAGTCTTTTCTAAAATGACGTCTTGCATATGACTCATAGAAATAGTAGATAGACTAGCTAGAATCAAACTTTCACTGTTCTATCTACTATTGATATCTATTTATTGAATAGTGAAAAAGTCTTTCTAAAATGACGTCTTGCATATGACTCATAGAAATAGTAGATAGACTAGCTAGAATCAAACTTTCACTGTTCTATCTACTATTGATATCTATTTATTGAATAGTGAAAAAGTCTTTTCTAAAATGACGTCTTGCATATGACTCATAGAAATAGTAGATAGACTAGCTAGAATCAAACTTTCACTGTTCTATCTACTATTGATATCTATTTATTGAATAGTGAAAAAGTCTTTTCTAAAATGACGTCTTGCATATGACTCATAGAAATAGTAGATAGACTAGCTAGAATCAAACTTCACTGTTCTATCTACTATTGATATCTATTTATTGAATAGTGAAAAAGTCTTTTCTAAAATGACGTCTTGCATATGACTCATAGAAATAGTAGATAGACTAGCTAGAATCAAACTTTCACTGTTCTATCTACTATTGATATCTATTTATTGAATAGTGAAAAAGTCTTTTCTAAAATGACGTCTTGCATATGACTCATAGAAATAGTAGATAGACTAGCTAGAATCAAACTTTCACTGTTCTATCTACTATTGATATCTATTTATTGAATAGTGAAAAAGTCTTTTCTAAAATGACGTCTTGCATATGACTCATAGAAATAGTAGATAGACTAGCTAGAATCAAACTTTCACTGTTCTATCTACTATTGATATCTATTTATTGAATAGTGAAAAAGTCTTTTCTAAAATGACGTCTTGCATATGACTCATAGAAATAGTAGATAGACTAGCTAGAATCAAACTTTCACTGTTCTATCTACTATTGATATCTATTTATTGAATAGTGAAAAAGTCTTTTCTAAAATGACGTCTTGCATATGACTCATAGAAATAGTAGATAGACTAGCTAGAATCAAACTTTCACTGTTCTATCTACTATTGATATCTATTTATTGAATAGTGAAAAAGTCTTTTCTAAAATGACGTCTTGCATATGACTCATAGAAATAGTAGATAGACTAGCTAGAATCAAACTTTCACTGTTCTATCTACTATTGATATCTATTTATTGAATAGTGAAAAAGTCTTTTCTAAAATGACGTCTTGCATATGACTCATAGAAATAGTAGATAGACTAGCTAGAATCAAACTTTCACTGTTCTATCTACTATTGATATCTATTTATTGAATAGTGAAAAAGTCTTTTCTAAAATGACGTCTTGCATATGACTCATAGAAATAGTAGATAGACTAGCTAGAATCAAACTTTCACTGTTCTATCTACTATTGATATCTATTTATTGAATAGTGAAAAAGTCTTTTCTAAAATGACGTCTTGCATATGACTCATAGAAATAGTAGATAGACTAGCTAGAATCAAACTTTCACTGTTCTATCTACTATTGATATCTATTTATTGAATAGTGAAAAAGTCTTTTCTAAAATGACGTCTTGCATATGACTCATAGAAATAGTAGATAGACTAGCTAGAATCAAACTTTCACTGTTCTATCTACTATTGATATCTATTTATTGAATAGTGAAAAAGTCTTTTCTAAAATGACGTCTTGCATATGACTCATAGAAATAGTAGATAGACTAGCTAGAATCAAACTTTCACTGTTCTATCTACTATTGATATCTATTTATTGAATAGTGAAAAAGTCTTTTCTAAAATGACGTCTTGCATATGACTCATAGAAATAGTAGATAGACTAGCTAGAATCAAACTTTCACTGTTCTATCTACTATTGATATCTATTTATTGAATAGTGAAAAAGTCTTTTCTAAAATGACGTCTTGCATATGACTCATAGAAATAGTAGATAGACTAGCTAGAATCAAACTTTCACTGTTCTATCTACTATTGATATCTATTTATTGAATAGTGAAAAAGTCTTTTCTAAAATGACGTCTTGCATATGACTCATAGAAATAGTAGATAGACTAGCTAGAATCAAACTTTCACTGTTCTATCTACTATTGATATCTATTTATTGAATAGTGAAAAAGTCTTTTCTAAAATGACGTCTTGCATATGATTCATAGAAATAGTAGATAGACTAGTTGATTCTAGCTAGTCTATCTACTATTTCTCTGAGTCATATGCAAGACGTCATTTTAGAAAAGACTTTTCACTATTCAATAAATAGATATCAATAGTAGATAGAACAGTGAAAGTTTGATTCTAGCTAGTCTATCTACTATTTCTATGAGTCATATGCAAGACGTCATTTTAGAAAAGACTGTTTTCACTATTCAATAAATAGATATCAATAGTAGATAGAACAGTGAAAGTTTGATTCTAGCTAGTCTATCTACTATTTCTATGAGTCATATGCAAGACGTCATTTTAGAAAAGACTTTTTCACTATTCAATAAATAGATATCAATAGTAGATAGAACAGTGAAAGTTTGATTCTAGCTAGTCTATCTACTATTTCTATGAGTCATATGCAAGACGTCATTTTAGAAAAGACTTTTCACTATTCAATAAATAGATATCAATAGTAGATAGAACAGTGAAAGTTTGATTCTAGCTAGTCTATCTACTATTTCTATGAGTCATATGCAAGACGTCATTTTAGAAAAGACTTTTTCACTATTCAATAAATAGATATCAATAGTAGATAGAACAGTGAAAGTTTGATTCTAGCTAGTCTATCTACTATTTCTATGAGTCATATGCAAGACGTCATTTTAGAAAAGACTTTTTCACTATTCAATAAATAGATATCAATAGTAGATAGAACAGTGAAAGTTTGATTCTAGCTAGTCTATCTACTATTTCTATGAGTCATATGCAAGACGTCATTTTAGAAAAGACTTTTTACTATTCAATAAATAGATATCAATAGTAGATAGAACAGTGAAAGTTTGATTCTAGCTAGTCTATCTACTGTTTCTATGAGTCATATGCAAGACGTCATTTTAGAAAAGACTTTTTCACTATTCAATAAATAGATATCAATAGTAGATAGAACAGTGAAAGTTTGATTCTAGCTAGTCTATCTACTATTTCTATGAGTCATATGCAAGACGTCATTTTAGAAAAGACTTTTTCACTATTCAATAAATAGATATCAATAGTAGATAGAACAGTGAAAGTTTGATTCTAGCTAGTCTATCTACTATTTCTATGAGTCAGTTGCAAGACGTCATTTTAGAAAAGACTTTTTCACTATTCAATAAATAGATATCAATAGTAGATAGAACAGTGAAAGTTTGATTCTAGCTAGTCTATCTACTATTTCTATGAGTCATATGCAAGACGTCATTTTAGAAAAGACTTTTTCACTATTCAATAAATAGATATCAATAGTAGATAGAACAGTGAAAGTTTGATTCTAGCTAGTCTATCTACTATTTCTATGAGTCATATGCAAGACGTCATTTTAGAAAAGACTTTTTCACTATTCAATAAATAGATATCAATAGTAGATAGAACAGTGAAAGTTTGATTCTAGCTAGTCTATCTACTATTTCTATGAGTCATATGCAAGACGTCATTTTAGAAAAGACTTTTTCACTATTCAATAAATAGATACAATAGTAGATAGAACAGTGAAAGTTTGATTCTAGCCAGTCTATCTACTATTTCTATGAGTCATATGCAAGACGTCATTTTAGAAAAGACTTTTTCACTATTCAATAAATAGATATCAATAGTAGATAGAACAGTGAAAGTTTGATTCTAGCTAGTCTATCTACTATTTCTATGAGTCATATGCAAGACGTCATTTTAGAAAAGACTTTTTCACTATTCAATAAATAGATATCAATAGTAGATAGAACAGTGAAAGTTTGATTCTAGCTAGTCTATCTACTATTTCTATGAGTCATATGCAAGACGTCATTTTAGAAAAGACTTTTTCACTATTCAATAAATAGATATCAATAGTAGATAGAACAGTGAAAGTTTGATTCTAGCTAGTCTATCTACTATTTCTATGAGTCATATGCAAGACGTCATTTAGAAAAGACTTTTTCACTATTCAATAAATAGATATCAATAGTAGATAGAACAGTGAAAGTTTGATTCTAGCTAGTCTATCTACTATTTCTATGAGTCATATGCAAGACGTCATTTTAGAAAAGACTTTTCACTATTGAATAAATAGATATCAATAGTAGATAGAACAGTGAAAGTTTGATTCTAGCTAGTCTATCTACTATTTCTATGAGTCATATGCAAGACGTCATTTTAGAAAAGACTTTTTCACTATTCAATAAATAGATATCAATAGTAGATAGAACAGTGAAAGTTTGATTCTAGCTAGTCTATCTACTATTTCTATGAGTCATATGCAAGACGTCATTTTAGAAAAGACTTTTTCACTATTCAATAAATAGATATCAATAGTAGATAGAACAGTGAAAGTTTGATTCTAGCTAGTCTATCTACTATTTCTATGAGTCATATACAAGACGTCATTTTAGAAAAGACTTTTTCACTATTCAATAAATAGATATCAATAGTAGATAGAACAGTGAAAGTTTGATTCTAGCTAGTCTATCTACTATTCTATGAGTCATATGCAAGACGTCATTTTAGAAAAGACTTTTTCACTATTCAATAAATAGATATCAATAGTAGATAGAACAGTGAAAGTTTGATTCTAGCTAGTCTATCTACTATTTCTATGAGTCATATGCAAGACGTCATTTTAGAAAAGACTTTTTCACTATTCAATAAATAGATATCAATAGTAGATAGAACAGTGAAAGTTTGATTCTAGCTAGTCTATCTACTATTTCTATGAGTCATATGCAAGACGTCATTTTAGAAAAGACTTTTCACTATTCAATAAATAGATATCAATAGTAGATAGAACAGTGAAAGTTTGATTCTAGCTAGTCTATCTACTATTTCTATGAGTCATATGCAAGACGTCATTTTAGAAAAGACTTTTTCACTATTCAATAAATAGATATCAATAGTAGATAGAACAGTGAAAGTTTGATTCTAGCTAGTCTATCTACTATTCCTATGAGTCATATGCAAGACGTCATTTAGAAAAGACTTTTTCACTATTCAATAAATAGATATCAATAGTAGATAGAACAGTGAAAGTTTGATTCTAGCTAGTCTATCTACTATTTCTATGAGTCATATGCAAGACGTCATTTTAGAAAAGACTTTTCACTATTCAATAAATAGATATCAATAGTAGATAGAACAGTGAAAGTTTGATTCTAGCTAGTCTATCTACTATTTCTATGAGTCATATGCAAGACGTCATTTTAGAAAAGACTTTTCACTATTCAATAAATAGATATCAATAGTAGATAGAACAGTGAAAGTTTGATTCTAGCTAGTCTATCTACTATTTCTATGAGTCATATGCAAGACGTCATTTTAGAAAAGACTTTTTCACTATTCAATAAATAGATATCAATAGTAGATAGAACAGTGAAAGTTTGATTCTAGCTAGTCTATCTACTATTTCTATGAGTCATATGCAAGACGTCATTTTAGAAAAGACTTTTTCACTATTCAATAAATAGATATCAATAGTAGATAGAACAGTGAAAGTTTGATTCTAGCTAGTCTATCTACTATTTCTATGAGTCATATGCAAGACGTCATTTTAGAAAAGACTTTTTCACTAATCAATAAATAGATATCAATAGTAGATAGAACAGTGAAAGTTTGATTCTAGCTAGTCTATCTACTATTTCTATGAGTCATATGCAAGACGTCATTTTTGAAAAGACTTTTTCACTATTCAATAAATAGATATCAATAGTAGATAGAACAGTGAAAGTTTGATTCTAGCTAGTCTATCTACTATTTCTATGAGTCATATGCAAGACGTCATTTTAGAAAAGACTTTTTCACTATTCAATAAATAGATATCAATAGTAGATAGAACAGTGAAAGTTTGATTCTAGCTAGTCTATCTACTATTTCTATGAGTCATATGCAAGACGTCATTTTAGAAAAGACTTTTTCACTATTCAATAAATAGTTATCAATAGTAGATAGAACAGTGAAAGTTTGATTCTAGCTAGTCTATCTACTATTTCTATGAGTCATATGCAAGACGTCATTTTAGAAAAGACTTTTTCACTATTCAATAAATAGATATCAATAGTAGATAGAACAGTGAAAGTTTGATTCTAGCTAGTCTATCTACTATTTCTATGAGTCATATGCAAGACGTCATTTTAGAAAAGACTTTTTCACTATTCAATAAATAGATATCAATAGTAGATAGAACAGTGAAAGTTTGATTCTAGCTAGTCTATCTACTATTTCTATGAGTCATATGCAAGACGTCATTTTAGAAAAGACTTTTTCACTATTCAATAAATAGATATCAATAGTAGATAGAACAGTGAAAGTTTGATTCTAGCTAGTCTATCTACTATTTCTATGAGTCATATGCAAGATGTCATTTTAGAAAAGACTTTTCACTATTCAATAAATAGATATCAATAGTAGATAGAACAGTGAAAGTTTGATTCTAGCTAGTCTATCTACTATTTCTATGAGTCATATGCAAGACGTCATTTTAGAAAAGACTTTTTCACTATTCAATAAATAGATATCAATAGTAGATAGAACAGTGAAAGTTTGATTCTAGCTAGTCTATCTACTATTTCTATGAGTCATATGCAAGACGTCATTTTAGAAAAGACTTTTTCACTATTCAATAAATAGATATCAATAGTAGATAGAACAGTGAAAGTTTGATTCTAGCTAGTCTATCTACTATTTCTATGAGTCATATGCAAGACGTCATTTTAGAAAAGACTTTTTCACTATTCAATAAATAGATATCAATAGAAGATAGAACAGTGAAAGTTTGATTCTAGCTAGTCTATCTACTATTTCTATGAGTCATATGCAAGACGTCATTTTAGAAAAGACTTTTTCACTATTCAATAAATAGATATCAATAGTAGATAGAACAGTGAAAGTTTGATTCTAGCTAGTCTATCTACTATTTCTATGAGTCATATGCAAGACGTCATTTTAGAAAAGACTTTTTCACTATTCAATAAATAGATATCAATAGTAGATAGAACAGTGAAAGTTTGATTCTAGCTAGTCTATCTACTATTTCTATGAGTCATATGCAAGACGTCATTTTAGAAAAGACTTTTTCACTATTCAATAAATAGATATCAATTGTAGATAGAACAGTGAAAGTTTGATTCTAGCTAGTCTATCTACTATTTCTATGAGTCATATGCAAGACGTCATTTTAGAAAAGACTTTTTCACTATTCAATAAATAGATATCAATAGTAGATAGAACAGTGAAAGTTTGATTCTAGCTAGTCTATCTACTATTTCTATGAGTCATATGCAAGACGTCATTTTAGAAAAGACTTTTTCACTATTCAATAAATAGATATCAATAGTAGATAGAACAGTGAAAGTTTGATTCTAGCTAGTCTATCTACTATTTCTATGAGTCATATGCAAGACGTCATTTTAGAAAAGACTTTTTCACTATTCAATTGAATAATATGACTCATATGACTCATAGAAATAGTAGATAGACTAGCTAGAATCAAACTTTCACTGTTCTATCTACTATTGATATCTATTTATTGAATAGTGAAAAAGTCTTTTCTAAAATGACGTCTTGCATATGACTCATAGAAATAGTAGATAGACTAGCTAGAATCAATCTACAAAAATCAATCAAATCTACTATTGATATCTATTTATTGAATAGTGAAAAAGTCTTTTCTAAAATGACGTCTTGCATATGACTCATAGAAATAGTAGATAGACTAGCTAGAATCAAACTTTCACTGTTCTATCTACTATTGATATCTATTTATTGAATAGTGAAAAATTTTGATTATCTATTTATTGAATAGTGAAAAAGTCTTTTCTAAAATGACGTCTTGCATATGACTCATAGAAATAGTAGATAGACTAGCTAGAATCAAACTTTCACTGTTCTATCTACTATTGATATCTATTTATTGAATAGTGAAAAAGTCTTTTCTAAAATGACGTCTTGCATATGACTCATAGAAATAGTAGATAGACTAGCTAGAATCAAACTTTCACTGTTCTATCTACTATTGATATCTATTTATTGAATAGTGAAAAAGTCTTTTCTAAAATGACGTCTTGCATATGACTCATAGAAATAGTAGATAGACTAGCTAGAATCAAACTTTCACTGTTCTATCTACTATTGATATCTATTTATTGAATAGTGAAAAAGTCTTTTCTAAAATGACGTCTTGCATATGACTCATAGAAATAGTAGATAGACTAGCTAGAATCAAACTTTCACTGTTCTATCTACTATTGATATCTATTTATTGAATAGTGAAAAAGTCTTTCTAAAATGACGTCTTGCATATGACTCATAGAAATAGTAGATAGACTAGCTAGAATCAAACTTTCACTGTTCTATCTACTATTGATATCTATTTATTGAATAGTGAAAAAGTCTTTTCTAAAATGACGTCTTGCATATGACTCATAGAAATAGTAGATAGACTAGTTTGATTCTAGCTAGTCTATCTACTATTTCTATGAGTCATATGCAAGACGTCATTTTAGAAAAGACTTTTTTGTAGACTTTTTTTTTTAGATATCAATAGTAGATAGAACAGTGAAAGTTTGATTCTAGCTAGTCTATCTACTATTTCTATGAGTCATATGCAAGACGTCATTTTAGAAAAGACTTTTTCACTATTCAATAAATAGATATCAATAGTAGATAGAACAGTGAAAGTTTGATTCTAGCTAGTCTATCTACTATTTCTATGAGTCATATGCAAGACGTCATTTTAGAAAAGACTTTTTCACTATTCAATAAATAGATATCAATAGTAGATAGAACAGTGAAAGTTTGATTCTAGCTAGTCTGTCTACTATTTCTATGAGTCATATGCAAGACGTCATTTTAGAAAAGACTTTTTCACTATTCAATAAATAGATATCAATAGTAGATAGAACAGTGAAAGTTTGATTCTAGCTAGTCTATCTACTATTTCTATGAGTCATATGCAAGACGTCATTTTAGAAAAGACTTTTTCACTATTCAATAAATAGATATCAATAGTAGATAGAACAGTGAAAGTTTGATTCTAGCTAGTCTATCTACTATTTCTATGAGTCATATGCAAGACGTCATTTTAGAAAAGACTTTTCACTATTCAATAAATAGATATCAATAGTAGATAGAACAGTGAAAGTTTGATTCTAGCTAGTCTATCTACTATTTCTATGAGTCATATGCAAGACGTCATTTTAGAAAAGACTTTTCACTATTCAATAAATAGATATCAATAGTAGATAGAACAGTGAAAGTTTGATTCTAGCTAGTCTATCTACTATTTCTATGAGTCATATGCAAGACGTCATTTTAGAAAAGACTTTTTCACTATTCAATAAATAGATATCAATAGTAGATAGAACAGTGAAAGTTTGATTCTAGCTAGTCTATCTACTATTTCTATGAGTCATATGCAATACGTCATTTTAGAAAAGACTTTTTCACTATTCAATAAATAGATATCAATAGTAGATAGAACAGTGAAAGTTTGATTCTAGCTAGTCTATCTACTATTTCTATGAGTCATATGCAAGACGTCATTTTAGAAAAGACTTTTCACTATTCAATAAATAGATATCAATAGTAGATAGAACAGTGAAAGTTTGATTCTAGCTAGTCTATCTACTATTTCTATGAGTCATATGCAAGACGTCATTTTAGAAAAGACTTTTCACTATTCAATAAATAGATATCAATAGTAGATAGAACAGTGAAAGTTTGATTCTAGCTAGTCTATCTACTATTTCTATGAGTCATATGCAAGACGTCATTTTAGAAAAGACTTTTTCACTATTCAATAAATAGATATCAATAGTAGATAGAACAGTGAAAGTTTGATTCTAGCTAGTCTATCTACTATTTCTATGAGTCATATGCAAGACGTCATTTTAGAAAAGACTTTTTCACTATTCAATAAATAGATATCAATAGTAGATAGAACAGTGAAAGTTTGATTCTAGCTAGTCTATCTACTATTTCTATGAGTCATATGCAAGACGTAATTTTGGAAAAGACTTTTCACTATTCAATAAATAGATATCAATAGTAGATAGAACAGTGAAAGTTTGATTCTAGCTAGTCTATCTACTATTTCAATGAGTCATATGCAAGACGTCATTTTAGAAAAGACTTTTCACTATTCAATAAATAGATATCAATAGTAGATAGAACAGTGAAAGTTTGATTCTAGCTAGTCTATCTACTATTTCTATGAGTCATATGCAAGACGTCATTTTAGAAAAGACTTTTTCACTATTCAATAAATAGATATCAATAGTAGATAGAACAGTGAAAGTTTGATTCTAGCTAGTCTATCTACTATTTCTATGAGTCATATGCAAGACGTCATTTTAGAAAAGACTTTTTCACTATTCAATAAATAGATATCAATAGTAGATAGAACAGTGAAAGTTTGATTCTAGCTAGTCTATCTACTATTTATATGAGTCATATGCAAGACGTCATTTTAGAAAAGACTTTTTCACTATTCAATAAATAGATATCAATAGTAGATAGAACAGTGAAAGTTTGATTCTAGCTAGTCTATCTACTATTTCTATGAGTCATATGCAAGACGTCATTTTAGAAAAGACTTTTCACTATTCAATAAATAGATATCAATAGTAGATAGAACAGTGAAAGTTTGATTCTAGCTAGTCTATCTACTATTTCTATGAGTCATATGCAAGACGTCATTTTAGAAAAGACTTTTTCACTATTCAATAAATAGATATCAATAGTAGATAGAACAGTGAAAGTTTGATTCTAGCTAGTCTATCTACTATTTCTATGAGTCATATGCAAGACGTCATTTTAGAAAAGACTTTTTCACTATTCAATAAATAGATATCAATAGTAGATAGAACAGTGAAAGTTTGATTCTAGCTAGTCTATCTACTATTTCTATGAGTCATATGCAAGACGTCATTTTAGAAAAGACTTTTCACTATTCAATAAATAGATATCAATAGTAGATAGAACAGTGAAAGTTTGATTCTAGCTAGTCTATCTACTATTTCTATGAGTCATATGCAAGACGTCATTTTAGAAAAGACTTGTTCACTATTCAATAAATAGATATCAATAGTAGATAGAACAGTGAAAGTTTGATTCTAGCTAGTCTATCTACTATTTCTATGAGTCATATGCAAGACGTCATTTTAGAAAAGACTTTTTCACTATTCAATAAATAGATATCAATAGTAGATAGAACAGTGAAAGTTTGATTCTAGCTAGTCTATCTACTATTTCTATGAGTCATATGCAAGACGTCATTTTAGAAAAGACTTTTTCACTATTCAATAAATAGATATCAATAGTAGATAGAACAGTGAAAGTTTGATTCTAGCTAGTCTATCTACTATTTCTATGAGTCATATGCAAGACGTCATTTTAGAAAAGACTTTTTCACTATTCAATAAATAGATATCAATAGTAGATAGAACAGTGAAAGTTTGATTCTAGCTAGTCTATCTACTATTTCTATGAGTCATATGCAAGACGTCATTTTAGAAAAGACTTTTCACTATTCAATAAATAGATATCAATAGTAGATAGAACAGTGAAAGTTTGATTCTAGCTAGTCTATCTACTATTTCTATGAGTCATATGCAAGACGTCATTTTAGAAAAGACTTTTTCACTATTCAATAAATAGATATCAATAGTAGATAGAACAGTGAAAGTTTGATTCTAGCTAGTCTATCTACTATTTCTATGAGTCATATGCAAGACGTCATTTTAGAAAAGACTTTTCACTATGTCAATAAATAGATATCAATAGTAGATAGAACAGTGAAAGTTTGATTCTAGCTAGTCTATCTACTATTTCTATGAGTCATATGCAAGACGTCATTTTAGAAAAGACTTTTTCACTATTCAATAAATAGATATCAATAGTAGATAGAACAGTGAAAGTTTGATTCTAGCTAGTCTATCTACTATTTCTATGAGTCATATGCAAGACCTCATTTTAGAAAAGACTTTTTCACTATTCAAGAAATAGATATCAATAGTAGATAGAACACTGAAAGGTTTGATTCTAGCTAGTCTATCTACTATTTCTATGAGTCATATGCAAGACGTCATTTTAGAAAAGACTTTTTCACTATTCAATAAATAGATATCAATAGTAGATAGAACAGTGAAAGTTTGATTCTAGCTAGTCTATCTACTATTTCTATGAGTCATATGCAAGACGTCATTTTAGAAAAGACTTTTCACTATTCAATAAATAGATATCAATAGTAGATAGAACAGTGAAAGTTTGATTCTAGCTAGTCTATCTACTATTTCTATGAGTCATATGCAAGACGTCATTTTAGAAAAGACTTTTTCACTATTCAATAAATAGATATCAATAGTAGATAGAACAGTGAAAGTTGATTCTAGCTAGTCTATCTACTATTTCTTTGAGTCATATGCAAGATGTCATTTTAGAAAAGACTTTTTCACTATTCAATAAATAGATATCAATAGTAGATAGAACAGTGAAAGTTTGATTCTAGCTAGTCTATCTACTAGTTCTATGAGTCATATGCAAGACGTCATTTTAGAAAAGACTTTTCACTATTCAATAAATAGATTTCAATAGTAGATAGAACAGTGAAAGTTTGATTCTAGCTAGTCTATCTACTATTTCTATGAGTCATATGCAAGACGTCATTTAGAAAAGACTTTTTCACTATTCAATAAATAGATATCAATAGTAGATAGAACAGTGAAAGTTTGATTCTAGCTAGTCTATCTACTATTTCTATGAGTCATATGCAAGACGTCATTTAGAAAAGACTTTTTCACTATTCAATAAATAGATATCAATAGTAGATAGAACAGTGAAAGTTTGATTCTAGCTAGTCTATCTACTATTTCTATGAGTCATATGCAAGACGTCATTTTAGAAAAGACTTTTTCACTATTCAATAAATAGATATCAATAGTAGATAGAAC
>NW_027063263.1:0-37794 GCF_032884065.1 Artemia franciscana | reverse complement strand
AATTCTTCCTCACTAAACAAATCTTCCTTCACATCCAAGGTATCACAAACTTTTTCATTTTCATCTATATCTTTTCCTGCAACTGTATCTCGGTTTAGCACATTCTCAAAATGTTCCACCCATCTTTCTTTAACTTTTTCCTTATCACTAATTGTGACCCCATTTCTATCTTTAACTGGGACTAGTCCGGATCGGCTACTCCCTTTCAATTTATTAACATGCCAGTATAATATTTTACTATTATGCCGTCTAGCCGCATCTTCCAGATCCTCAGCAATTTTATCCATCGCCTCCATTTCACATCTCCTTAGTTCATATTTTAATGCTTTCTCCACTTTCTTTACATTCCTTTTGTTTTCATATATATATATATATATATATATATATATATATATATCTATATATATAAAAATAAGTTGTCTGTGGATGGATGGATGGATGGATGTGTGGATGGATGTGTCAGGTGACGTCACCTGAAAAAACTGGATTAGGTGACGTCAAAACTGAAAAAACTAAAAAAAGGCAAAAACTACAAAAAAAAACTAAAAACTAATAAAAAAAATAAAAAAGCTAAAAAACTAAAAAAACTATAAAGGTAAAAACCAATAAAAAACTAAAAAAAAAACTGAAAAAACTAAAAAAAGGCAAAAACTACAAAAAAAAACTAAAAACTAATAAAAAAAGTAAAAAAGCTAAAAAACTAAAAAAACTAAAAAAACTAAAAAAAGGTAAAAAACTAAAAAAAATAAAAAATAAAAAAAAAACTAAAAAAAAGGAAAAAACTGAAAAATTAGCTAAAATAAAGGTAAAAACCAATAAAAAACTAAAAAAAAAAAGGAAAAAACTAATAAATGACGACACTCAAAGAGAAAGCGACCAGGACAAAAAACTAAAAAAAAAGGCAAAAACTACAAAAAAACTAAAAACTAATAAAAAAAATAAAAAAGCTAAAAAACTAAAAAAACTAAAAAAAGGTAAAAAACTAAAAAAACTAAAAACTAAAAAAAAACTAAAAAAGGTAAAAACTAAAAGAACTAAAAAAGAAAAAAATAAATGACGACACTCAAAGAGAAAGCGACCAGGACAAAAGGAATGTTCGATTAGCAATCAACAAAGCACCGGGACACAGGGAGTATAAATGACGACCAGGACACAAGTAAAAAAAAAAATTAACAAAACTAAAAAGAAGGTAAAAACTACAAAAAAACTAAAAAGAAAAAAAAACTAAAAACTAATAAAAAAACTAAAAAATCTAAAAATCTAAATAAACTAAAAAAGAAAAAAAAAGGAAAAAAAATAAAGGAGAAAAACAAAACTAAAAAACGAATGTATATACAGACCGGGACACCGGGATACAAATGATGACCGGGACCCGGGACACAGGGAATATAAATGACGACCGGGACACAGGGACACAACTACAACGGGGACACCGGGGGAAACAGGGGGATAACCTGACAATCTATTTATATGCAAAGACAATGGGACAGCAAAGAATGTTGTATATTCGCAAGTTTTACGTAGTTAAAACCATATATATATATATATATCTATATTCACAGGTGGGACATAGGGACACAACTACAATGGCGCGTAACTATTATGGCGCGTAACGACTTACGCGCGCGGGGGGGCTTGATATATATAAAAAAGTTGTCTGTGGATCTGTGGATCGTGGATCAGGTGACGTCACCTGAAAAAAACTGGATCAGGTGACGTCAAAACTGAAAAAACTAAAAAAAGGCAAAAACTACAAAAAAAAACTAAAAACTAATAAAAAAAATAAAAAAGCTAAAAAACTAAAAAAACTAAAAAAAGGCAAAAACTACAAAAAAAACTAAAAACTAATAAAAAAGCTAAAAAACTAAAAAAACTAAAAAAAGGCAAAAACTACAAAAAAACTAAAAACTAATAAAAAAAATAAAAAAGCTAAAAAACTAAAAAACTAAAAAAACTAAAAAAAGGTAAAAAACTAAAAAAATTAACTACAAAAAAACTAAAAACTAATAAAAAAAATAAAAAAACTAAAAAACTAAAAAAACTAAAAAAACTAAAAAAAGGTAAAAAACTAAAAAAACTAAAAACTAAAAAAAACTAAAAAAAAGGAAAAAACTGAAAAATAAGCTAAAATAAAGGTAAAAACCAATAAAAAACTAAAAAAAAAACTGAAAAAACTAAAAAAAGGCAAAAACTACAAAAAAAAACTAAAAACTAATAAAAAAAGTAAAAAAGCTAAAAAACTAAAAAAACTAAAAAAACTAAAAAAAGGTAAAAAACTAAAAAAAATAAAAAATAAAAAAAAATAAAAAAAAGGAAAAAAACTGAAAAATAAGCTAAAATAAAGGTAAAAACCAATAAAAAACTAAAAAGGAAAAAACTAAAAAAAATTTTCATCTAAAAAACTAAAAAAAACTAAAAAAGGTAAAAACTAAAAGAACTAAAAAAGAAAAAAATAAATGACGACACTCAAAGAGAAAGCGACCAGGACAAAAGGAATGTTCGATTAGCAATCAACAAAGCACCGGGACACAGGGAGTATATATGACGACCAGGACATAAGTAAAAAAAAAACTAACGAAACTAAAAAGAAGGTAAAAACTACAAAAAACTAAAAAGAAAAAAAACTAAAAACTAATAAAAAAAACTAAAAAATCTAAAAATCTAAATAAACTAAAAAAGAAAAAAAAGGAAAAAAATAAAGGAGGGACACAACTACAACGGGGACACCGGGGGAAACAGGGGGATATAAATGACGACCGGGACACCGGGGCAGGGAATGGTCGATTAGCAATCACCATCAACAAAGCTCAAGGGCAATCATTAGAATCATGAGGTATAGATCTGAATACAGATTGTTTTCCCATGGACCATTATATATTGCATGTTCAAGAGTCGGTAAACCTGACAATCTATTTATATGCAAAGACAATGGGACAGCAAAGAATGTTGTATATTCGCAAATATAACTAAACAATAAAAAAAAACTAAAAAAAACTAAAAAAGGTAAAAACTAAAAGAACTAAAAAAGAAAAAAATAAATGACGACACTCAAAGAGAAAGCGACCAGGACAAAAGGAATGTTCGATTAGCAATCAACAAAGCACCGGGACACAGGGAGTATATATGACGACCAGGACATAAGTAAAAAAAAAACTAACAAAACTAAAAAGAAGGTAAAAACTACAAAAAACTAAAAAGAAAAAAAACTAAAAACTAATAAAAAAAACTAAAAAATCTAAAAATCTAAATAAACTAAAAAAGAAAAAAAAGAAAAAAGGAAAAAAATAAAGGAGAAAAGTGTGTCTGTGTGTCTGTCTGTCTTTCAGGTGACGTCATGTTTCTGTGTTGACTGACGTCATCAAGTTAGTTGTCGTCATTTTTGCTACGACGGTGACGTCATTCAAGATATTTAAGACATATGTTCACGTAGAAATCTATTAATGTTTAAGTTTAAAATGACTGATGAACTTACAATGGTAAAAGCCGATGAAGATGCTCAAAGAGTCTATGCCAAAAAACTTGCTGCTGATAGAGAAAGTCAGAAAAGAAAGCGTGCCGAGGAACAAAAGAACAGCAAGGAAACAGGCTTGAGGCTGATAGAGAAAGAAAGAACAGAAAGCGTGCCGAGGAATCAAAAGAACAGCAAGGAAACAGGCTTGAGGCTGATAGAGAAAGAAAGAACAGAAAGCGTGCCGAGGAATCAAAAGAACAGCAAGGAAACAGGCTTGAGGCTGATAGAGAAAGAAAGAACAGAAAGCGTGCCGAGGAACTACCAGAGCAACGCGGAAGCAGACTTGCTGCTAAAAGAGAAAGTGAAAAAAGAAGACGTGCCGAGGAATTACAAGAACAGCAAGAAATCAGGCTTGCTGCTGATAGAGAAAGTAAGAAAAGAAAGCGTGCCGAGGAATCACAAGAACAGCAAGAAATCAGGCTTGCTGCTGATAGAGAAAGTAAGAAAAGAAAGCGTTCCGAGGAATCAGAGCAACCTGAAAGTTATCGCCTGGCATTCAGGTACAACCCAGTTGATGATTATAGCTTGAGTAGATGTGTTCAAATCGGGACAATGTCTAAAATTTGTCCCTTTTGCAAGGCCTTGAAATTCAATGGTGAAACAATGGGAATGTGTTGCGCCTCAGAAAAAGTTAAACTTCCTCTATTGGCTGCACCACCAGAGCCATTGAAGACTTTCCTTACTGGAACTACGTCAGAATCTAAGCGTTTTTTGTCACAGATCAGAAAATACAACTCATGTTTCCAAATGACGTCGTTTGGAGCCCAAATCGAAAATCCAGATCAATTTATGTCTACTTTCAAAGTAAAAGGGCAAATTTATCATAGAGCAGGGTCCCTTCTACCATTCTCAGGCGAGAATCATAAATTTTTACAATTGTACTTCATCACTGATAGAAATTCTGAATTGAATGCACGTTGCGAAATTTCTCCCAACGTTGAAAGGACAATCGTTTCCCAATTGCAACATCTTTTCCACGAAAATAATAATTTAGTGCGTCTGTTCAAAACAGCCATCGATTTGATGCCTACTGATACGCATAAAATTGTTATTTCCGCTGACAAAACGCCTCCTGGCCAACATGTGCGTAGATACAATGCTCCAACTATCGACGAAGTGGCAATCGTTATGGTCGGTGATCAGTTTTTACCTCGAGATATTATTCTTCATAAGCGAAACGCTCAGTTGTTAAGAATTGCTGAAACTCATCGATGCTACGATGCCCTACAATATCCTATCATTTTTTGGGATGGAGCCGACGGCTATCACTTTAATATTAAATTGATGAATCCAGCCACTAACAAAGAAATGAATAAGAAATGCAGTGCAATGCATTATTATTCCTATAGACTAATGATTCGGCAGGATGAAGAAAATTATATTTTAAAATGCCGTGAATTGTTTCACCAATTTGTCGTTGATATGTATGCTAAAATTGAATCAGAACGTTTGCTATATATCCGCCTGAATCAGACCAAGCTCCGCTCTGAACAATACATTCATTTGCGAGATGCAGTTATAAATGACGGTAATACCACAAACGTTGGAAGATTAACAATTTTACCTTCGTCATATGCTGGCAGTCCCCGTCATATGCATGAATATGCTCAAGATGCTATTGCGTATGTTCGTCTCTATGGTCGTCCAGATTTATTTATTACATTTACATGTAATCAATCTTGGGACGAGATACTGCAGCTTTTACTTCAAGGACAATCGGCGGTTCATAGGCATGACATTACGGCCCGTGTCTTCCGGCAAAAGTTGAAATCACTGATAAACTACATAGTAAAACTTGAAGTGTTTGGGTCAGTGCGATGCTGGATGTACTCAGTGGAATGGCAAAATCGAGGTTTGCCACACGCACATATACTAATCCGGCTACATAAAAAAATTACTTCGAACGAAATTGATGATGTGATTTCCGCTGAAATACCTGATAAAAATGTCGATAAGGGGTTACATGATATTATTGTAAAAAACATGATACATGGACCTTGCGGTGCACTGAACGAAAATTCACCATGCATGGCCAAAGGAAGGTGCACAAAGCAATATCCTCGACTTTTAGTATAAAACACAATTACTGGCAATGATGGTTACCCACAATATAGAAGAAGATCTACTGAAGATGGCCGTAAAACAGCAATAATAAAGAAGCGTAACGGTACCACCATCGAAGTAGATAACCAGTGGGTTGTTCCATATTCCCCATTATTATCAAAAACATTTAATGCACACATAAACGTTGAATACTGTAACTCCGTAAAGGCAATCAAATACATATGTAAATACGTCAACAAAGGCAGTGACATGGCAGTTTTTGGCTTGCAGCTCGAAATCAAAGATTTCGACGAAATCGTACAATATCAGGCTGGAAGATACATAAGCAGTAATGAAGCTGTTTGGCGAATTCTTTCATTTCCGATACATGAACGTAGTCCAGCTGTTGTTCACTTAGCGGTACATTTACAGAATAGTCAACGTGTTTATTTCACGGAAACCAACGTGCAACAAAGAGTCCTGAATCCACCGGATACAACATTAACAGCTTTTTTTCGCTTTGCGAAAATGATTCTTTTGCAAAAAAACTGCTGTATACTGAAGTGCCTTCGTATTACACGTGGAATACTAAAAATAAAGTATTTGAACGTCGAAAACAGGGCAAGTCAGTCGACGGCCAACCTACCATCTTCAAAGATACCACGATAGGAAGACTCTACACCGTTCACCCCAATCAACATGAATGCTTCTTTCTACGCCTGCTTTTGGTGAATGTACCCGGTCCGACATCCTTTGAGTATTTGAGAACTGTAAACGGTACTATACATGACACTTACCGTAGTGCATGCCAAGCTCTGGATTTATTGGAGAATGACCAACACTGGGATAACTGCATCAATGACGCGTGCGAAACGTCAACCCCAAGTCAAATTCGTGCATTGTTTGGCATCATTTTAACAACTTGCTCTCCATCAGCTCCTACAGAGTTATGGGAAAAATATAAGTCAAAAATGTCCGAAGATATACTCCATCGAAAACAGTTAGAGACGTCAGATATGACTTTTGATTTTACATCAGAAATTTATAACTACACTTTAGTTATTATAGAAGATTTGTGCGTACATATGGCAAACAAACCTCTTCAGGTTTTGGGAATGCCTTCACCTAACCGTATCGCTGCTGTTTCGACATGTGTAGAATTGGATCGTGAACAAAGTTACAGTACGAGTGATCTATTGTCGTATGTACAAAATAACATTTCCAAGTTAACGTCGGAGCAAAAAGACATTTATGATACGATAATGCATTGTGTCGATAACAACGTTGGAGAAATTTTCTTTTTGGATGCGCCAGGAGGTACTGGTAAAACATTTGTGATAAAACTGATTCTGGCATCAATTCGATCAAAAAATGATATAGCGTTGGCAATTGCGTCGTCCGGAATAGCCGCAACATTGCTGCCTGGTGGAAGAACTGCTCATTCCGCTTTGAAATTGCCTCTGAATTTGCATTCTACAGAAACTCCCACGTGCAATATTTCCAAATCATCTGGGATGGGTAAAGTATTGCAGCAATGCAAACCTATTATTTGGGATGAGTGCACAATGGCACACAAAAAATCGCTCGAGGCTCTGGATCAATGCTTGAAAGATTTGAGAGGGAAGTCGAAACCCTTTGGCAGCACATTAATATTGCTTGCGGGAGATTTCAGGCAAACATTACCTATAATACCTAGATCAACTCCTGCAGACGAAATGAATGCTTGCCTGAAAAATTCTAATTTATGGGCACACGTAAAAATATTAAAATTAACTACAAATATGCGTGTCCGATTGCAAAACGATGACTCTGGTCAAACATTTTCAGATCAATTGCTGGCAATTGGAAACGGAAAGCTCCCAGTAGACTCAATTTCAGGACGTATACAACTACCTGCTGATTTCTGTAATTTAGTGACGTCAAAAAATGAATTGATTGAAAAAGTATTTCCGAATATTCTAAAAAATTATAAAAATAATAAATGGCTAAGTGAAAGAGCGATTCTCGCACCCAAAAATATAGACGTCCACGAAATCAACAATATTGTTTTGACCAAGATTCGAGACCAGGCAGTCCTTTACAAGTCAGTCGACACAGTTTTGGAACCAAATGAAGCGGTTAATAATCCATCTGAATTTTTAAATTCCATAGATCTTTCAGGGTCTCCACCACACGTGCTACAACTAAAAATAGGCGTACCAATAATACTTTTAAGAAATATAAACCCACCAAAGCTTTGCAATGGCACTCGACTTGCCGTAAAAAAACAATGGAAAACCTAATAGAGGCCACAATGTTGACAGGGCCTTTTGAGGGTGAGGCTGTTCTTGTTCCTCGCATTCCCATGATTCCAACGGATCTGCCTTTTCAATTTAAAAGATTGCAATTCCCAATTCGATTAGCATTTGCAATCACCATTAACAAAGCTCAAGGTCAATCATTAGAAAAATGTGGTATAGATCTTAATACTGATTGTTTTTCCCATGGACAATTGTACGTTGCATGTTCGAGGGTCGGTAAACCTGACAATCTATTTATATGCAGCGACAATTGGACAGCGAAGAATGTTGTATATTCGCAAGTTTTACGCAGTTAATTTGTATTGTATCTATCTATCTATCTATCTATCTATATAAAAACGAGTTGTGTGTATGCATGTTTGTTTGTTTGTAAAAAGAGCGTTTGCATATGATGTCATTATTAGTACATACGGCTTTGTATATGCAGAGACAATGGGAAAGCCAAGAATGTTGTATATTCGCAATTTTTACGTAGTTTAACTCCTGCAGACGAAATGAATGCTTGCCTAAAAAATTCTAATTTATGGGCACACGTAAAAATATTAAAATTAACTACAAATATGCGTGTCCGATTGCAAAACGATGACTCTGGTCAAACAGTAGACTCAATTTCAGGACGTATACAACTACCTGCTGATTTCTGTAATTTAGTGACGTCCAAAAATGAATTGATTGAAAAAGTATTTCCGAATATTCTAAAAAATTATAAAAATAATAAATGGCTAAGTGAAAGAGCGATTCTCGCATCCAAAAATATAGACGTCCACGAAATCAACAATATTGTTTTGACCAAGATTCGAGACCAGGCAGTCCTTTACAAGTCAGTCGACACAGTTTTGGAACCAAATGAAGCGGTTAATTATCCATCTGAATTTTTAAATTCCATAGATCCTTCAGGGTTTCCACCACACGTGCTACAACTAAAAATAGGCGTACCAATAATACTTTTAAGAAATATCAACCCACCAAAGCTTTGCAATGGCACGCGACTTGCCGTAAAAAAAACAATGGAAAACCTAATAGAGGCCACAATCTTGACAGGGCCTTATGAGGGTGGGGCTGTTCTTATTCCTCACATTCCCATGATTACAACGGATCTGCTTTTTCAATTTAAAAGATTGCAATTCCCAATTCGATTAGTATTTGCAATCACCATTAACAAAGCTCAAGGTCAATCATCAGAAAAATGTGGTATAAATCTTAATACTGATTGTTTTTCCCATGGACAATTGTACGTTGCATGTTCGAGGGTCGGTAAACCTGACAATGTATTTATATGCAGCGACAATTGGACAGCGAACAATTGGACAGCGAAGAATGTTGTATATTCGCAAGTTTTACGCAGTTAATTTGTATTGTATCTATCTATCTATCTATCTATATAAAAACGAGTTGTGTGGATGCACGTTTGTTTGTTTGTAAAAAGAGCGTTTGCATATGACGTCATTATTAGTACATACGGCTTTGTATATGCACAGACAATGGGAAAGCCAAGAATGTTGTTTATTCGCAATTTTTACGTAGTTTGAAACACATATATAAATCTATCTATATTCACAGGTGGGACACAGGGACACAACTACAATGGCGCATAACTAATATGGCGCGTAACGACTTACGCGCAAGGTGGGGCTTGGGGGGCGCGAAGCGCCCCACCAACTAGGTGTTGGGGTGGCGCGAAGCGCCACCCCAACAGCTAGTATATATATAAAATAAGTTGTCTGTCTGTGTGTCTGTCTGTCAGGTGACGTCATGTTTCTGTGTCGACTGACGTCATGAAGTTAGTTGTCGTCATTTTTGCTATGACGGTGACGTCATTAAAGATATTTAAGACATATGTGTTCACGTAGAAATCTATTAATGTTTAAGTTTAAAATGACTGATGAACTTACAATGGCAAAAGCCGATGAAGATGCTCAAAGAGTCTATGCCAAAAAACTTGCTGCTGATAGAGAAAGTCAGAAAAGAAAGCGTGCCGAGGAATCAAAAGAACAGCAAGGAAACAGGCTTGAGGCTAAAGAACGCAAAACCGCGCAGTTAGATGAAGATCCACCTGGACAGCGAGAGTCAAAACATATCAAAACTGAAAATGATAGCGATGATGATTGGGTTTGGATTTTGACTTGAATAAGGTCATCAATGCCTACCAGATTTTAGTTAAAAAACAAAGGTTCGGCGATATGTATTTCATAGTGAAGCTGAAAAATAAAGAAGAAAAAGAAAACTGAAAAAAGAAAAAATGTAAAAAACTAAAAAATACTAAAAAGAAAAAACACTCAAAGAGAAATTACAGACCGGGACACAAATGACGACCGGGACAGAGGGAGTATAAATAACGACCGGGACACTCAAAGAGAAATTACAGACTGGGATACCGGGACACAAATGACGACCAGGACACAGGGAATATAAATGACGACCAGGACACAGGTATTTAAGAATATCGTTCAAAGACAAATTTTTAATTGTAAGAAGACCGTTGAAAGAGAAATTTCTAATTGTAAAATGACTGAAGAACCTACAATGGTAACGGTACCACCATCGAAGTAGATAACCAGTGGGTTTACGGCCAACCTACCATCTTCAAAGATACCACGATAGGAAGACTCTACACCGTTCACCCCAATCAACATGAATGCTTCTTTCTACGCCTGCTTTTGGTGAATGTTCCCGGTCCGACATCCTTTGAGTATTTGAGAACTGTAAACGGTACTATACATGACACTTACCGTAGTGCATGCCAAGCTCTGAATTTATTGGAGAATGACCAACACTGGGATAAGTGCATCAATGACGCGTGGGAAACGTCAACCCCAAGTCAAATTTCTGCACTTGCTCTCCATCAGCTCCTACAGAGTTATGGGGAAAATATAAGTCAAAAATGTCCGAAGATATACTCCATCGAAAACAGTTACGAGACGTCAGATATGACTTTTGATTTTACATCAGAAATTTATAACTACACTTTAGTTATTATAGAAGACTAGCTGTTGGGGTGGCGCTTCGCGCCACCCCAACACCTAGTTGGTGGGGCGCTTCGCACCCCCCAAGCCCCCCCGCACGCGTAAGTCGTTACGCGCCATATTAGTTATGCGCCATTGTAGTTGTGTCCCTGTGTCCCACCTGTGAATATAGATAGATTTATATATGTGTTTCAAACTACGTAAAAATTGCGAATATACAACATTTTTGGCTTCCCCACTACTGGGAGCTTTCCCACTAGATAGATAGATAGATAGATACAATACAAATTAACTGCGTAAAACTTGCGAATATACAACATTCTTCGCTGTCCAATTGTCGCTGTATATAAATACATTGTCAGGTGTACCGACCCTCGAACATGCAACGTACAATTGTCCATGGGAAAAACAATCAGTATTAAGATCTATACCATATTTTTCTAATGATTGACCTTGAGCTTTGTTAATGGTGATTGCAAATGCTAATCGAATTGGGAATTGCAATCTTTTAAATTGAAAAGGCAGATCCGTTGGAATCATGGGAATGCGAGGAATAAGAACAGCCTCACCCTCAAAAGGCCCTGTCAAGATTGTGGCCTCTATTAGGTTTTCCATTGTTTTTTTACGGCAAGTCGAGTGCCATTGCAAAGCTTTGGTGGGTTTATATTTCTTAAAAGTATTATTGGTACGCCTATTTTTAGTTGTAGCACGTGTGGTGGAAACCCTGAAAGATCTATGGAATTTAAAAATTCAGATGGATAATTAACCGCTTCATTTGGTTCCAAAACTGTGTCGACTGACTTGTAAAGGACTGCCTGGTCTCAAAGCTTGGTCAAAACAATATTGTTGATTTCGTGGACGTCTATATTTTTGGGTGCGAGAATCGCTCTTTCACTTAGCCATTTATTATTTTTATAATTTTTTAGAATATTCGGAAATACTTTTTCAATCAATTCATTTTTGGACGTCACTAAATTACAGAAATCAGCAGATAGTTGTATACGTCCTGAAATTGAGTCTACTGGGAGCTTTCCGTTTCCAATTGTCAGCAATTGACCTGAAAATGTTTGACCAGAGTCATCGTTTTGCAATCGGACACGCATATTTGTAGTTAATTTTAATATTTTTACGTGTGCCCATAAATTAGAATTTTTCAGGCAAGCATTCATTCGTCTTCAATGGCTCTGGTGGTGCAGCCAATAGAGGAAGTTTAACTTTTCCTGAGGCGCAACACATTCCCATTGTTTCACCATTGAATTTCAAGGCCTTGCAATAGGGACAAATTTTAGACCTTGTCCCGATTTGAACACATCTACTCAAGCTATAATCATCGACTGGGTTGTACCTGAATGCCAGGCGATAACTTTCAGGTTGCTCTGATTCCTCGGCACGCTTTCTTTTCTTACTTTCTCTATCAGCAGCAAGCCTGATTTCTTGCTGTTCTTGTGATTCCTCGGCACGCTTTCTTTTCTTACTTTCTATATCAGCAGCAAGCCTGATTTCTTGCTGTTCTTGTAATTCCTCGGCACGCTTTCTTTTTTCACTTTCTCTTTTAGCAGCAAGTCTGCTTCCGCGTTGCTCTGGTAGTTCCTCGGCACGCTTTCTGTTCTTTTTTTCTCTATCAGCCTCAAGCCTGTTTCCTTGCTGTTCTTTTGATTCCTCGGCACGCTTTCTGTTCTTTCTTTCTCTATCAGCCTCAAGCCTGTTTCCTTGCTGTTCTTTTGATTCCTCGGCACGCTTTCTGTTCTTTCTTTCTCTATCAGCCTCAAGCCTGTTTCCTTGCTGTTCTTTTGATTCCTTGGCACGCTTTCTTTTCTGACTTCTCTATCAGCAGCAAGTTTTTTGGCATAGACTCTTTGAGCATCTTCATCGGCTTTTGCCATGGTAAGTTCATCAGTCATTGTAAACTTAAACATTAATATATTTATACGTGAACATATGTCTTAAATATCTTGAATGACGTTACCGTCAAAGCAAAAATGACGACAACTAATTTCATGACGTTAGTCAACACAGAAACATGACGTCACTTGATCCACAGACAGACACACAGACAGACAACTCATTTTTATATATATATAGATAGATAGATATGTTTTTAACGACGTAAAACTTGTGAACATACAACATTCTTCGCTGCCCCATTGTCTGTGCATATAAATAGATTGTCAGGTTTACCGACTCTTGAACATGCAACATATAATTGTCCATGGGAAAAACAATCCATATTCTGATCTATACCTCATGATTCTAATGATTGCCCTTGAGCTTTGTTGACGGTGATTGCTAATCGAACATTGCCTGTGTCCCCGTCGTCATTTATATATCCCCCCTGTGCCCCCGGCGTCACCGTTGTAGTTGTGTTCCTGCGTCCCGGTCGTCATTTATATTCCCTGTGTCCCGGTCGTCATCCCGGTGTCTCGGTCGTCATTTGTGCCCCGGTGTCCCGGTCTGTATATACATTCGTTCTTGAATTGGTATATGATGAAATAAATTTTTAATTTTTTCGCTTTTTTTCTTTTTAGTTTTTTTATTGGTTTTTACCTTTTTTTAGGTTTTTTAGTTTTTTTCTTTTTTCTTTTTAGTTTTTTTTTAAGTTTTTATCTTTTTAGTTTTTTTATTTTTATTTTAATTTTTTTAGTTTTCTTTTTCTCCTTTATTTTTCAGTTTTTCCTTTTCTTAGTTTTTTTTTCTTTTTTAGTTCTTTTAGTTTTTACCTTTTTTAGTTTTTTAGTTTTTTAGCTTTTTTAGTTTTTTTTATCAGTTTTTAGTTTATTTTATGGTTTTTTCCTTTTTTTAGTTTTTTTTTTAGTTTTTTACCTTTTTTTAGTTTTTTTTTAGTTTTTAAGCTTTTTTAGATTTTTTATTTTTTTTTTTTTAGTTTTTTTTGTAGTTTTTACCATCTTTAGATTTTTGCTTCTTTTATATATATGCTAAAGCCAAGGTTCGAACCTGGAACCTCTTGAACCTAGAACCTGGAACATAACGCCGTATCAACTCAGCTACATCGGCTTGAATACATTTGTTTTTGAATTGGTATATGATGAAATAATTCAGATGTCATATTATATGATGAAAAAAATTTTTAGTTTTTTTTTCCTTTTTTTCTTTTTAGTTTTTTTATTGGTTTTTACCGTTTTTTTTTATCTTTTTTAGTTTTTTTATTTTTATTTATATTTTTTTAGTTTTCTTTTTGTTTTATTTTTCAGTTTTTTCCTTTTTTTAGTTTTTTTCTTTTTTAGTTTTTAGTTTTTTTTAGTTTTTTACCTTTTTTTAGTTTTTTTTGAGTTTTTTGTAGTTTTTTAGCTTTTTTAGTTTTTTTTATTACTTTTTAGTTTTTTTTTTTAATTTTTGCCTTTTTTTAGTTTTTTCAGTTTTTTTTAGTTTTTAGTTTTTTACCTTTTTTTAGTTTTTATTTAGTTTTTTAGCTTTTTTAGTTTTTTTTTCTTTTTAGTTTTTTTTTGTAGTTTTTACCTTTTTTAGTTTTTTTTTTTTCTTCTTTTGTATTAGTGTGAAATAATTCAGACGTCATATGCGGACAAACACGACGTCACTCGACAGACAGACATAACCCACAAACAACTTATTTATATATATATATAGATTTGTGCGTATGTCTGGCAAACAAACCTCTACAGGGTTTGGGAATGCCTTCACCTAATCGTAACGCTGCTGTTTCAACGTGTGTAGAATTGGATCGTGAACAAAGTTACAGCACGAGTGATCTATTGTCGTATGTACAAAATAACATTTCTAAGTTAACATCGGAGCAAAAGGATATTTATGATAAGATAATGCATTGTGTCGATAACAACGTTGGAGAAATCTTCTTTTTGGATGCGCCAGGAGGTACTGGTAAAACATTTGTGATAAAATTGATTCTGGAATCAATTCGATCAAAAAATAACATAGCGTTGGCAATTGCGTCGTCCGGAATAGAAGCAACGTTGCTGCCTGGTACTGTGCGCTTCTCTATCGTATCAATGGCAAAATTGAATATATAACTCTTGTCCTCTACAAACAATTTCATACCACGCAATTCAGCCTCTTTTCCCGCTGATTTTACTGCCTCAAGGGCAAATTTAATTTTCTTTCCCACAAGTAATTCCCATTATGTGTAGGCAGGTGTAATCCAAATTCTTACGACTTTCTTTGTCCATCTGACTAGCGCTCTATTCCATTGAGGGGGATTCCCCCTCGAATACTAATGTGGACCATATCTTTGAATTATTAACGTCCCCTGATAAAAAAAAGGAAAAACGCATCAAAAGAAAAAAGAAATCTTTTGAAGTTGTCATTAACAACCCGCTTGTGTATCGTCATTACACAGCACCCTACGTGTGTGTCCTCCTCAGTTACAAGTGGGGGTCCCCCATGGGCCTTGAAGAAACAAGTCACGTGAGATTGCCTTATCCATAACATAAGTAAATATTACTGCTATTAAATAGCAACCAAAGTAATCTTTAAAAACGTCTCGGAAAAAAAATTTGGAACGTCTTGAAAAATGTCTTAAAAACATCTAGAAATATCTTGAAAAACATACCATCGGTGAAATTGGTTACTAAGGGGCCCTCGATAGAATTGGATGCTAGGGTCCAGTTGAAATTGGTTGCTAGGGCCCTGTATATGTAAAGAATGAAAATACAGGGTGATGAAGCATTGGGGGCATGTTCTTGCTTGAGGGTATCCTTCAGGTTTTCTCTTGGCCCTCGTAAGTTTCCTAAGAACAAAAACTATCCATAAAGCAAAACCCACACCCTATTATGTAACAACTAAGACATTCTGAAGTAAAGAAGCCCTAGGTCTCTTAGGGTTTTTAAACACTCATAGAAACCATCACGTAACAAACAAAAGTAAAAAACAGCTTTTACGCAATAAGCATCTTTTGGCTGTGGTCGGAATAGTAGGATATGAGTGTCAAAGAGATCGAGGGATACTTGTGTTACAAGAATGGAAGGATACAAGTGTCATAGGAATAATTATGGGGATACTATTAAAAAACAACCGTCTACTAAAATATAATCAATTAAGTTTGGGGTCTTACCCCAAAATATACGTAAACTCTCCAATCCCCTTACCGTTTACAACCCTACCAGTGATTATAATCAAACCGTACTTCCCAAAAATTTGACAGCTTACTTTACCCAGTGTTCTTTCTTCATCCCTTGTACTTTATATGACTTCCTCTTAATTTTTCTAAAATTTATATTTCCTGAATTGAAGGATCAACAAAATTGAAACCACCACAATTATCAGGTTGTTCTAAAAACTCGGCCGCACACGCGTTGTAATCCCCCATCAATATAAATCCCATGCGTGAGTGCTTCAATCGTGGAGCAGCCATTTTCTCAGACAGAAGTTTTTAAGTATCTTAGTTTGAATATGGGCTAGACTGAGGCGGCAAATATGCAAAATCTAACATAATATACTACTGAGTACTTTAAACGAAGCATAATCTACACAACTTTCTAAGATTTACTAGGTAGCCTTTTAACTGAAGCAAATGTTTTTCTATTGTCACAAATAGGCCCCCTTACTTTCAGCTACTTCTAATTTTTTCCCTGCATGCTTTACACTCTTCATATCCCTCTATATTTCCACTTTCCTCCATTTTTCACGTCTCTATAATATCCATCATGTCAACATCGCTCGTTTGGTTTATTCTTTCCAACTTTTCACTTGTAAGTCCTTGAATATTTGAATGACCAAACCAAAAACGTTCAAATTGTTTTCAATGACTCGTGAGTTTCTATTTTTCGCCACTTTTTCTATCATTCTCCATTCTTGCTGCCTTACTTGGCTCTTCTTCTACACTAATATTGAGGCTCAGATCTCATTTATTCGAGTTCTGGTTGTCGGTATCTTTGCCCTCGCTCCCAAAAGTGGTTCCAAATTCGGACACAACAGTTTCTATTAATAAGGATCTTATTCTTGTGTCTCGAGATTGTGACTGGAAACTGTTTGTTCTTTCCCTGCGAGTCTTAGAGCTGATTCCCTCAGCTGGATTGTTTGTGGCTTCAACTTGAGCACGTCAACTATATGACTGTACGGTGACAGTTTTTCTATCATACTCGTAAGCGGTTTCATTAACCATTAACTTCATTCCCTTCCAATTAGGTTTCAGGTTCTTGGTGCGTGCCTCTTGATGCATCGGCTTTAATATGTTTCTAATCTCTCTTTCTTAAGGTAAATAATCCGAAACACAAACACTCGTTCCTGTCCAAAAACTGTTCCGTTATGCAAAAAAATGTCTCTTTGATACGCATTTGAAAACCGAATAAGTATAGGACGTGGATTCGATTTTTATGGCAGTCTGAAAACATCCTGTAAATTTTGAGGCCAGATTTTACTTTGGGGAACTATTTTTGTAAGATAATGCTCTGACTTTTCTTTGAAATATATATTGGCTCTGCTTTTCTGTAACCCATAAAATGCTATATTCTTCCTTCGAGCTTCCTTCTCGAGAATTCATATACAGGAGTCCTGTAGTGTACTTAGTTTCTTTGTGTTTTGGACTCAAGTTTCTACTTCAGATGTTTCCGATTTCATTATAGTCGTTTCAACTCTTAATTCATTTGACAAATGTTGTATTGCCCCGCTTGCTGAATTCTGAGCCTCTTGCAGGATATTCAGCCTCGACCCCATTGCTTTTAACTTTTTGGATAATCCCTGAATCGATGCTAAAATAACCTCTGTCGTCTCGTAGCCTAATAGTTTAAGCAGAAACAGAAACTTACACGAAAGAGGGGCATATTTGTGATCCTACTGTTTCCAATAACTCCTGTTTGTCTTTGCACGTTTACTGTTTTTCAGGTGGGATAAATGTCTGAATATCAATAAATCATACTTTTTGCGTTTATCTTTAATGGAAAATACAGATATGGGCATAACATGTTTTGATTTAGTTCAACATTTTGCTCAGTATTTTCGGAACAGATCAATAGAATGTTCCTCATCTTTTATGAAACTGCAGGTCAAATATTGCCGACCTTTCTCAATAGTAAATATGGTATGTAAACAAGGGAGAAATTGTATAACTTGCAGCTCCTTCCCCATGGGCTTTGGTAGGGGGAGGGGGCTGGATAACTCAAAGACATGGCTACTGGGCTTTTCAACTTTAAAAATAAATATTCAAAATTTCGATTTTATTTGTTTGGGAATCGGCTGGCGTAGGAGGGGGGTAGTGGTAGTTTTCCAATCAGTGGCCCTCCAATCAGTTTTGACTCTTCAAAAGGGAACTTGAAAAAGGAACAAGAACTTTCCATTCCTGATTGATTGAAGCCCCGTCAAAGCTTAGATGACCACCTTTTCCTTAAAACTGTAATTCCGATGTAACATTGGACAACTAGCATAACTTATAGCCCTTACCCCAAGTATAGAGGGAGAATTATCAAACATTGAACAATAATTATTTGCCTTTTGCCGTTGCACCATACTTTTTGTTTTGATCTGACTCTATTCTTAGGACTTATAGGCTATTGTAGTTTTTACTATGGGGTTTGATCGTCTCTTACTAGGGTGCTAGCTACTACTGTAACCTAGAAAAAATAATATTTCTAAAAGTTGCACCTCTCTGGTAAGCTACCACACTTACTGTGCTTGCTAATTTTCTTAGGTTTGTCTCTTGGTATCCAAACTATGAAAAAGCCATAAACATTTTCCTCTTTGTAATGGTCTTTGAAAAAGTTTATAATTGAAATCATAATGCATGGTTGTTTTATCAAAGTACTCATAATTCTTAAAATTTCGTTTATAACAACATCTTTTGTTCAAATACATGTTCTCATAATAGCCTATTTGCAAACAGGTGTAGCAGACAAAAGGTTTTCTATTGTATTTCTAGAAAATTTTATGATGTCATTTTGTACCAATTCAAGCCACAAGAAAATTGAATGTAACAGAGAGATTTCATAAAGTCTTTATGTCCCAGAAAAACATTTTTTAAATAAATCGTTCGAAACTACATTTCACTAAAACATATTTATATTTTTTGAAATTTTCAAAATTTATAAATAAACTTATAAACTGCAAAAATATTCGAGTAACACAGTTTAGCAGCTCCAGTCTTTTTATAATGAAAAAAACAAACATTCAAATTACATGATCGAGTTACAAAACTATAGCTAAACTAGCTGTTATAATGTATGCTACCGATATAACCGAAGACCGTTTAGCTATAATTGTCAAAGATAATTGTAAAAACGAAATATGCATTTTTTAATTCTATTGCTTATACGAACCGAATTTTCCTTGGTTAGTGCCAGTTCATGTAGGTACACTGGTAACACTGAAACAGAACAGATTTGCCACTCAGTTAATGAAGGTGCTGTTGAATTATTAAAAGTCGAAGAGCATAATCCCGATTCTGTGTGGCTCAGGGAAAATTATACTTCGTACAAAATAAAAGTCGAAGAAGTCTTCAGTCCGCCCCCTTTCGGGTATCTTACCCTAGATGATATTGTTTTGATTGTAGGTAAAATATATCTAAGCAACTCGATGGACTTAACTGTTGGAAATAGTTATGCTGCTGCTACACTCATAGGATATAATAATACAGGACATGCTGCAAGAAAATTAAGATATTGCATCACTTGGCACCAAAAATGGAATAATCTTAGTGATGAGCAAAGAAAGTATTTGCATGACGTACGGAACAATTGCAGGAACGGCATTTCGTTTCCTAAGGCTGAGGTTACCTTTAATAGTTCTGCGGGTACTGGGGCTACTCGGGCTGACATCTTTGTTGCAGCCATAGCTGCGATGGTGGTAGCGGTTATATTTATGACCTAGCAGGTCCCATTGGAATAGAAAAAAACCTGAAATACTCCGTATATGATGTCGGATTGAAATACAAATTTAGCCACTGCCACCGGTTTGGCCAAAAACCCTAAAAGAGAAGACAATATCTGTTTTAATTTCAAGCAATTAAGTCAGTATGTTCATCTAAGGATTTTTCTTTTGCAAATTATGTTGTAGTCTCCATAGGGAACGGGCGGGGTCAGCTGTGGCCCTCGTAATATCTGCTTATTTTGAATTTAACTCGATTATTTATTGTAATTTCTATTCGTTCTGTGTTTCAGTTATATAATGATGGGGACCTATGGTGGTTGTATTGTTGGGAAATTATTTGACTTTATTTGTACATATATATTCTCTGAGGCCAAACTGACTCTTACACACAATAATGGTGGAAACTATGGTAATAATGGTAATAATGGTAAAATAATGGTATAAAATGGTAAATAATGGAATAATGGTATGAAACTTACCTAAGCATGGATGGCAGGATTTTCTTTAAACGATAATTTCTTTTTTTTTAAATCTTTTTAGTTTTTTACCTTATTTATTTTTTTAGTTTTTTTAGTTTTTTTTTAGTTTTTTCTTTTTATGTTTTTTCTTTTTTAAGTTTTTTTCTTTTTTAGTTTTTCTTTTTTTAGTTTTTTTTCTTTTTTAGTTTTTTATTTATTTTTTTTTATATTCGTTTTTTTAGTTTTTCTCATTTTTGATTTTCTTTTTTTAGTTTTTTTTAATTTCAGTTTTTTTTATTTTCAGTTTTTTCTTTCATTTCCTACTTTATTTTTCATATGCAAACCCTTAAACATACAAAAAAACATGCTATAATTTTTTTTCTTTTTTAGTTTTTCTTTTTTTAGTTTTGTAGCTTTCGTAGTTTTTTTAAGCTTTTTTCTTTTTAGTTTTTTACCTTTTCTTATTTTTTTCCTTTTTTAGTTTTTTTCCTTTTAGCTTTTTCTTTTTTTCTTTTTTTAATTTTTTTGTTTTTATTTTTTCTTTTTTTTCTTTTTCAGTTTTTCTTTTTTTGTAGCTTTTTTAGCTTTTTTCTTTTAGTTTTTTACCTCTTTTTAGTTTGTCTATTTTTAGTTTTTTTCTTTTTTAGTTTTTCTTCTTTAATTTTTTTTCTTTTTTAGTTTTTTTTTGTTTTTTTTATTTTTTATTTTTTTTATTTTTCTCTTAGTTTTTCTTTTTTTTTTTTTTATTCTTTCATTTTCTTCTTTATTTTTCAGAAGTCATATGCAAACCCTTAAATATACAAAAAACAAACATATTATAATTTTTTTTCTTTTTTAGTTTTTTCTTTTTTTAGTTTTATAGGTTTTTTAGTTTTTCAACTTTTTTTCTTTTTAAATTTTACCTTTTTTAATTTTTTTCCTTTTTTTAGTTTTTTTTCTTTTTAGGTTTTCTTTTTTGATTTTTTTCTTTTTTTTTTCTTTTTTTTGTTTTTTTTTGTTTTTTAGCATTTTTAGTTTTTTTTATTTTTTTCTTTTTTCAGTTTTCTTTTTCTTGTTTATTTTTCAGACATCATATGCAAACCCTCAATACAAAAATACATACAACTTATCTTCTATATACATATAAATAAGTTGTTAGTCTGTCTGTCGACTGACGTCATGTTTGTCCACATATGAAGTCTGAATTATTTCTTCACATACCAATTCAAAAACGAATGTATTCAAGCCGAAGTAGCTGAGTTGGTAAAGCGTTATGTTCCAGGTTCTAGGTCCGAGAGGTTCCAGGTTCGAACCTTGACTTTAGTATTAATATAAAAGAAGAAAAAAACTAAAAAGGTAAAAACTTCAAAAAAACTAAAAAGAAAATACTAAAAAAAACTAAAAAAGCTAAAAAACTAAAAAAAACTAAAAAAAGGTAAAAAACTAAAAACTAAAAAAGAAAAAACCAAAAAAAATAAAGGATGGTAAAAAATAAAAAAAATTAAAAGAAAAAAAAACTAAAAACTAATAAAAAAAACTGAAAAACCAAAAAAACTAAAAAAAGGAAAAAACTGAAAAATAAAAGGAGAAAAAGAAAACTAACAAAATAAAAATAAAAAAAATGAAAAAGGTAAAAACTGCCAAAAAAACTAAAAAGAAAAAAAAAGAAAACTAAAAAAGCTAAAAATGGTAAAAACCAAAAAAAACTAAAAAGGAAACAAGGAAAAAAAAATTTATTTCATCATATACCAATTCAAAAACGAATGTATATACAGACCGGGACATCGGGATACAAATGACGACCGGGACACAGGGAATATGACTGACGAAATTACAGACTGGGACACAAATGACGACCGGGATACAGGGAATATAAATGACAACCAGGACACTCAAAGAGATATCACAGACTGGGACACCGGGACACAAATAACGACCGAGACACAGGGAATATAAATGACGACTGGGACACAGGGACACAACTACAACGGGGACACCAGGGGCACAGGGGGGATATATAAATGACGATAGGGACACAGGGAATGTTTGATTAGCAATCACCATCAACAAAGCTCAAGGGCAATCATTAGAATAATGAGGTATAGATCTGAATATGGATTGTTTTTCCCACGGACAATTATATGTTGCATGTTCAAGAGTCGGTAAACCTGATAATCTATTTATATGTACAGACAATGTCACAGCGTAGACTGTTGTATATTTGAATGTTTTATGTAGTTAAAGTTCTTAATTTTTTTGTATTCTCCTGATGAGCCCTTGTGTTGGGTTGTTGCCTCTGAATTATTTGTCTTTATTATTTTTTCTATTGTTTGGTAAATGACGACTTATACTTATTGACGACATGACTGCCTGTCCATGGATTATTCTTTATGGTTGATTGTGTATGGCTATGCTGTTTGACCTATGTGATTGTATGGATGAGTAGGGTTAAGGCCTCATTCAAGTGCTGGTCTATATTAACCACTAATTTAGGAAAACAGTCTTCCTTTTCTCCTTCTGTCTCTCTCTTTTTTTTCTTTTTTTGTGTTTGTGCTATTGCATTAGTGATTTCTCTTTTCATTATATTATTCCAGGTTGGATCCAGTGCTGGTGGAGAAAATTTTTATAGTTTTCTCCCCGACATCCCTTTACCCTGGTCCAGGTTTTTAACCTGATATTGTTAATTATTGATGAGATGGCACTTATGCAAATTTGATGTTCTTTCATGACTTTGTTTATGTATTTATTGACCTATTGACCTTGGCATGTTTTTTGGACTTTGATTGTTGGATTTTGATTTGGAGCCCATTTATAGCTGACTTGTTTTTATGTCAACTAGAATATAAATATATGAAGGATAACAATAATCCAATTAATTTAAAACATGTTTTGTCAAATAATAAAAGATATTTAGATGATATTTTGGTCTTAAATTGTAAGGATTTCATTGATATTTCTAAAAATATATATCCTTCAGAGCTTATTCTTGAACCTAGTCATGGCGCTGGTCATGAAGATCATTTCTTAGATTTAAATATTAATATTTGTGATAATAATAAATTATGTTTTGAAATGTATAATAAAACGGATGATTTTGATTTTGAAGTGATTAGTTTCCCATTCCCTGAAAATAATATACACTCAAATATTATATATTCAGCGTTTTTCTCACAGTTACTTCGTTATGCAAGGATTTGTAGTAATTATATTGATTTTAAAAATAGATATAAATCTTAAGCCAAAAATTGATATCGAGAGGTTTTTCTGCAAATAAATTAACTTATCAATTTAAAAAATTTAGTTTTCATTATAACGAACTTTTAAATAAATATCAAAAGAATTATCTAGAAATACTTAAAGAAATTTTCAACTAATTTTGGAGGTTCGAGTAATGTTATTGCAGCGTCATTTATTTTGAATTTTGTTTCTAATTGAGCGGATTTTTTTTTTAAATTAGCCACATGGTAAAGATAAATTCTATAATTGTTTAGTTCATTCAGGGTTTTTGCAATGTGTTAATATTTGTGATTTGGTAAAATTTATTATATTTAGTTTACCTATTGTTGCTAAAAAGAGGGATATATTAACAGGATAAGCTTGTTTTGGAGTTACTTGGTTGTTTTACATTTGCTGTTTATTTTCTGTCATAGGCATGCATTTTGGGGGTGATACCTGACACGGGGATGCCATGGATATTCTGTGGTAGCAACAATACTTGGCTGGGTAGAGAATTTAAAGTGGCGAGACCCTATATAGGCCAGTGTATTCTCCTGATGAGCCCTTGTGTTGGGTTGTTGCCTCTGGATTATTTGTCTTTATTATTTTTTCTATTGTTTGGTAAATGACGACTTATACTCATTGACGACATGACTGCCTGTCCATGGATTATTCTTTATGGTTGATTGTGTATGGCTATGCTGTTTGACCTATGTGATTGCATGAATGAGTAGGGTTAAGGCCTCATTCAAGTGCTTGTCTATATTAATCAATAATTTAGGAAAACAGTCTTCCTTTTCTCTTTCTGTCTCTCTTTTTTTGTGTTTGTGCTGTTGCATTGGTGATTTCTCTTTTCATGATATTATTCCAGGTTTGATCCAGTGCTGGTGGAGAAATTTTTTTTAGTTTTCTCCCCGACAGACCTTTAATAAAATGTCTAAATTGTTTATCCAAGAGGAATTTAATCAAACTTTTCTGGATTGTTAAGAGTAATACAGCTCTTGATTATAATTTTAAAGTAATATGTGATGCAATTAGCATTCTAACTAAAACGAAATTTATTTCAAAAAAGAAAAAGTTCGATAAGATTAGTAATAAGGATAACAAATTATATTTACCTATTAATTTTACTTGTAAGCAGATTGAAGATATTAATTTACCAGAAATTTTAAATCAGCGGCATTTGAAACAGGCCCTTCCTAGTAATTTGAATTATAATGATAGTCCAGTTTTAACTTATAAATTTTCAAAAACTATTGGGCAAATTATTTTTAATTATAATTTAATAATAAAAAGATTAGATAGTGATATAAATTTGTCACCAGTTTGTAATTGTAAGCAACTTGGCCCATTTTTAAATCCTACTTACAAACATGTTATAACAGGGGACTTGTCACTAATAAAGCAAGATGAACTTCAAATTATAATTAATAAAGGGGCTAATTTCCGTCTTTCTCATCATCTGAAACCATCGAGTGATCTTGATGGCTTGGAAAATGATTTTGATTTATTTATTGATAAGTGGTGTAAGAAAAAGAATAAAAATAAAGAGAGTTTTCAAAGTTAGAAGAATTTAATTATTAGTAGAATAAGAAATAAAATATATTCTAACTCAAAAAATAGTAACACTAAATCATTATTTTATAATGCGAAGATTAAACAAGCAATTGCTAATCTAAAGAATGAATTTGTAATTGTGCCAGTGGATAAAACTAATAATAATTTTGCCATAATTTGTCAGAAGCTGTATTGTGATATCTTACAAAGGGAGTTATGCACAACTAATGTTTACGAAAAGGTAAATATAGAGGATGAGAATTTAATTGAAAAGACTGAAGAAATACTTTTTAAAAATTTTAATATTAAAATAAATGACAATGATAAAAAGTTCCCTTTCCTATATTGGACTGTAAAATTTCATAAGAATCCCCCTAAACCACGGTTTATTGCTGGAGCAGCTAAATGTCCAACCCGCATTGCTGCTACTGACCTCTCTTTAATTTTAAAGGAAATTGTAAATAAACTTAAAACCTATTGTTCTGGTATTAAAAAAATTTCGAATTTTAATCCATATTGGAGTGTTAATAATTCACTGCAGGTGATAGATTCTTTAACAATGGTTTCAGCTAAAAGAATTGAGTCTTTCGATTTTGCGACAATGTATACTGATTTATCACTTAATGTAGTGTTTGATAATTTAAAAACTGTTATCAAGAAATCTTTCCTCTTATCTAGTAAAAGGTTCTTAAAAATAGACACTTATAATTAAAAAAGCTATATGGGCAAATTGCTTTAATACTACAGTTAATTTGAGATGTTACAGCCTGGATATGATTTTAAGTTATTAGAATTTGTTTTATACAATACTTATATAAGATTTGGTGGTGATTTGTACAAGCAAATTGTGGGAATTCCCATGGGGGGGGAATACCAACCCATTTATAGCTGACCCTTGATGAGCCCTTCTCCTGATGAGCCCTTGTGTTGGGTTGTTGCCTCTGGATTATTTGTCTTTATTATTTTTTCTATTGTTTGGTAAATGACGACTTATACTTATTTACGACATGACTGCCTGTCCATGGATTATTCTTTATGGTTGATTGTGTATGGCTATGCTGTTTGACCTATGTGATTGTATGGATGAGTAGGGTTAAGGCCTCATTCAAGTGCTGGTCTATATTAATCACTAATTTAGGAAAACAGTCTTCCTTTTTCTCCTTCTGTCTCTCTTTTTTTTGTGTTTGTGCTGTTGCATTGGTGATTTGTCTTTTCATGATATTATTCCAGGTTTGATCCAGTGCTGGTGGAGAAAATTGTTTTAGTTTTCTCCCCGACAGATCTTTACCCTGGTCCAGGTTTTTAACCTGATATTGTTAATTATTGGATTGATGGCACTTATGCAAATTTCATGTTCTTTCATGTTTTTGTTTATGTATTTGTTAACCTATTGACCTATTGACCTTTGCATGTTTTTTGGACTTTGATTGTTGGATTTTAATTTGGATGTTGGTTTGTTTTGGATTTATTTTCAATAACTTTTTATGCAACAAAACACAAATATTAGCCTCGGAACTCGGAACGATTTTTTGAAAGTTAGTAAGTGTAAGAGTCGTTGTTTTCTTTGCCAAGATCATTTTGTCCCACGGACTTCTATTAAGAGTAAATTGTATAATAAAAACTTTGCATGCAAGTTACGTGGTAATGTTAATTGTAGAACAACCAATGTAATTTACCTATTAGAATGTAATAGATGCTGCCTACAATATGTGGGGGAAACAACTAATAATATATATAAAAGATTTTCTGGACATAAGCAAACAGTTGATAATGAAAAAACTAATAATTATCTAGTTCAACATTGTAATAATGGTAAATGTTCCATATCAGATATAAACTGTCACAATTTTATAAAATTTAGAGTTAGAAAATTTAAATAAAGAAGAGAAGAATAATAGACTACGTAAACAGGAGGATTTCTGGATCCATACTCTTGGTACAGCTTATCCTTTTGGGCTAAATGATCGTGTAGCAAAATATGGTGACATGTCTCATGTTGTTGTTAAATGTATTGATGGTTTTATGGACCATCCTTCTTTTACTTGTCCTACTAAATGTAAAAAACGATCGAGAGGACATAGGATAAATAATAGAAAAAATGAATTGGATGTACATATGCTTTCTATAGATCTATGCCAGCTACTTGAATCTAGGGGTATGATTTCTGTAATAAAATGTCTAAAAAATTTATCCAAGAGGAATTTAATCAAACTTTTCTGGATTGTTAAGAATAATACAGCTCTTGATTATAATTTTAAAGTAATATGTGATACAATTTGCATACTAACTAAAACGAAATTTATTTCAAAAAAGAAAAAGTTCGATAAGATTAGTAATAAGGATAACAGATTATATTTACCTATTAATTTTACTTGTAAGCAGATTGAAAATATTGATTTACCAGAAATTTTAAATCAGCGGCATCTGAAACAGGCCCTTCCTAGCAATTTGAATTATAATGATAGTCCAGTTTTAACTTATAAATTTTCAAAAACCATTGGGCAAATAATTTTTAATTATAATTTAATACTAAAAAGATTAGATAGTGATATAAATAGGAAACCGGTTTGTAATTGTAAGCAACTTGGCCCATTTGTAAATCCTACTTACAAACATGTTATAACAGGGGACTTGTCAGTAATAAAGCAAAATGATCTTCAAATTATAACGAATAAAGGGGCTAATTTCCGTCTTTCTCATCATCTGAAACCATTGAGTGTTCTTGATGGCTTGGAAAATGATTTTGATTTATTTATTGATAAGTGTTGTAAGAAAGAGAATAAAAATAAAGAGAGTTTTCAAAGTTGGAAGAATTGAATTATTAGTAGAATTAGAAATAAAATATATTCTAACTTAAAAAATAGTAACACTAAATCATTATTTTATAATGCGAAGATTAAACAAGCGATTGCTAATCTAAAGAATGAATTTGTAATTGTGCCAGTGGATAAAGCTAATAATAATTTTGCCATAATTTGTCAGAAGCTGTATTGTGACATCTTAAAAAGGGAGTTATGCACAACTAATGTTTACGAAAAGGTAAATATAGAGGATGAGAATTTAATTGAAAAGACTGAAGAAATACTTTTTAAGTATTTTAATATTAAAATAAATGACAATGATAAAAAGTTCCCTTTCCTATATTGGACTGTAAAATTTCATAAGAATCCCCCTAAACTACGGTTTATTGCTGGAGCAGCTAAATGTCCAACCCGCATTGCTGCTTCTGACCTCTCTTTAATTTTAAAGGAAATTGTAAATAAACTTAAAACTTATTGTTCTGTTATTAAAAAATTTTCGAATTTTAATCCATATTGGAGTGTTAATAATTCACTGCAGGTGATGGATTCTTTAACAATGGTTTCAGCTAAAAGAATTGAGTCTTTCGATTTTGCGACAACGTATACTAATTTATCACTTATTGTAGTGTTTGATAATTTAAAAACTATTATCAAGAAATCTTTCCTCTTATCTAGTAAAAGGTTCTTAAAAATAGACACTTATAATAAAAAAGCTATATGGACAAATTGCTTTAATGCTACAGTTAACTTGAGATGTTACAGCTTGGATATGATTTTTGAGTTATTAGAATTTGTTTTATACAATACTTATATAAGATTTGGTGGTGATTTGTACAAGTAAATTGTGGGAATTCCCACGGGGGGGGGGGGGGGAATGCCAGCCCATTTATAGCTGACTTGTTTTTAAGTCAACTAGAATATAAATATATGATGGATAAGAATAATCCAATTAATTTAAAACATGTTTTGTCAAATAATAAAAGATATTTAGATGATATTTTGGTCTTAAATTGTAAGAATTTCATTGATATTTCTAAAAATATACATCCATCAGAGCTTATTCTTGAACCTAGTCATGGCACTGGTCATGAAGATCATTTTTTAGATTTAAATATTAATATTGGTGATAATAATAAATTAAGCTTCAAAATGTATAATAAAACGGATGATTTTGATTTTGAAAGGATTAGTTTCCCATTCCCTGAAAGTAATATACACTCGAATATCACATATTCAGCGTTTTTCTCACAGTTACTTCGTTATGCAAGAATTTGTAGTAATTATATTGATTTTGAAAATAGATGTAAAATCTTAAGCCAAAAATTGATATCAAGAGGTTTTTCTGCAAATAAATTAACTTGGCAATTTAAAAAATTTAGTTTTCATTATAACGAACTTTTAAATAAATATCAAAAGAATTATCTAGAAATACTTAAAGAAATTTTCAACTAATTTCGGAGGTACGAGTAATGTTATTGCAGCGCCATTTATTTTGAATTGTGTTTCTAATTGAGCGGATTTTCTTAAAAATTAGCCACATGGTTAAGATGAATTCTATAATTGTTTAGTTCATTCAGGTTTTTTGCAATGTGTTAATATTTGTGATTTAGTAAAATTTATTATATTTAGTTTACCTATTGTTGCTAAAAAGAGGGACATATTAACAGGATAAGCTTGTTTTGGTGTTACTTGGTTGTTTTACATTAGCTGTTTTTTTTCTTTCATAGGCATGTATTTTGGGGGTGATACCTGACACGGGGATGCCACGGATATTCTGTGGTAGCCACAACACTTGGCTGGGTAGAGAATTTAAAGTGGCGAAACCCTATATAGGCCAGTGTATTCTCTTGATGAGCCCTTGTGTTGGGTTGTTGCCTCTGAATTATTTGTCTTTATTATTTTTTCTATTGTTTGGTAAATGACGACTTATACTTATTGACGACATGACTGCCTGTCCATGGATTATTCTTTATGGTTGATTGTGTATGGCTATGCTGTTTGACCTATGTGATTGTATGGATGAGTAGGGTTAAGACCTCATTCAAGTGCTGGTCTATATTAATCACTAATTTAGGAAAACAGTCTTCCTTTTCTCCTTCTGTCTTTTTTTTGGGTGTTTGTGCTGTTGCATTGGTGATTTCTCTTTTCATGATATATATATATATACTAGCTGTTGGGGTGGCGCTTCGCGCCACCCCAACACCTAGTTGGTGGGGGTGCTTCGCGCCCCCCCCAAGCCCCCCCGCGCGCGTAAGTCGTTACGCGCCATAATAGTTACGCGCCATTGTAGTTGTGTCCCTATGTCCCACCTGTGAATATAGATATATATATATATATATATATATATATATATATATATATATATATATATATATATATATATATATATATATATATATATATATATATATATATATATATATATATATATATATGGTTTTAACTACGTAAAACTTGCGAATATACAACATTCTTTGCTGTCCCATTGTCTTTGCATATAAATAGATTGTCAGGTTTACCGACTCTTGAACATGCAACATATAATGGTCCATGGGAAAACAATCTGTATTCAGATCTATACCTCATGATTCTAATGATTGCCCTTGAGCTTTGTTGATGGTGATTGCTAATCGACCATTCCCTGCCCCGGTGTCCCGGTCGTCATTTATATCCCCCTGTTTCCCCCGGTATCCCCGTTGTAGTTGTGTCCCTGTGTCCCGGTTGTCATTTATATTCCCTGTGTCCCGGTCGTCATTTGTATCCCGGTGTCCCGGTCTGTATATACATTCGTTTTTTAGTTTTGTTTTTCTCCTTTATTTTTTTCCTTTTTTTTTCTTTTTTAGTTTATTTAGATTTTTAGATTTTTTAGTTTTTTTATTAGTTTTTAGTTTTTTTTTCTTTTTAGTTTTTTTGTAGTTTTTACCTTCTTTTTAGTTTTGTTAGTTTTTTTTTTTTACTTATGTCCTGGTCGTCATTTATACTCCCTGTGTCCCGGTGCTTTGTTGATTGCTAATCGAACATACCTTTTGTCCTGGTCGCTTTCTCTTTGAGTGTCGTCATTTATTTTTTTATTTTTTAGTTCTTTTAGTTTTTACCTTTTTTAGTTTTTTTTAGTTTTTTAGATGAAAATTTTTTTTAGTTTTTTCCTTTTTTTCTTTTTAGTTTTTTATTGGTTTTTACCTTTATTTTAGCTTATTTTTCAGTTTTTTCTTTTTTTTTAGTTTTTTTTTATTTTTTATTTTTTTTTAGTTTTTTACCTTTTTTTAGTTTTTTAGTTTTTTTAGTTTTTTAGCTTTTTTACTTTTTTTATTAGTTTTTAGTTTTTTTTGTAGTTTTTGCCTTTTTTTAGTTTTTTCAGTTTTTTTTTAGTTTTTTATTGGTTTTTACCTTTATTTTAGCTTATTTTTCAGTTTTTTCCTTTTTTTTAGTTTTTTTTAGTTTTAGTTTTTTTAGTTTTTTACCTTTTTTTAGTTTTTTTAGTTTTTTTAGTTTTTTAGCTTTTTCATTTTTTTTATTAGTTTTTAGTTTTTTTTGTAGTTTTTGCCTTTTTTTAGTTTTTTTAGTTTTTTAGCTTTTTTATTAGTTTTTAGTTTTTTTTTGTAGTTTTTGCCTTTTTTTAGTTTTTTTAGTTTTTTAGCTTTTTTATTTTTTTTATTAGTTTTTAGTTTTTTTTGTAGTTTTTGCCTTTTTTTAGTTTTTTCAGTTTTGACGTCACCTGATCCAGTTTTTTCAGGTGACGTCACCTGATCCACAGATCCACAGATCCACACACAGACAACTTATTTTTATATATATAGATATATATATATATATATATATATATATATATATATATATATATATCTATCTATATATATAAAAATAAGTTGTCTGTCTGTGGATGTGTGGATGGATGTGTGGATGGATGTGTCAGGTGACGTCACCTGAAAAAACTGGATTAGGTGACGTCAAAACTGAAAAAACTAAAAAAAGGCAAAAACTACAAAAAAAAACTAAAAACTAATAAAAAAAATAAAAAAGCTAAAAAACTAAAAAAACTATAAAGGTAAAAACCAATAAAAAACTAAAAAAAAAACTGAAAAAACTAAAAAAAGGCAAAAACTACAAAAAAAAACTAAAAACTAATAAAAAAAGTAAAAAAGCTAAAAAACTAAAAAAACTAAAAAAACTAAAAAAAGGTAAAAAAATAAAAAAAATAAAAAATAAAAAAAAACTAAAAAAAAGGAAAAAACTGAAAAATAAGCTAAAATAAAGGTAAAAACCAATAAAAAACTAAAAAAAAAAAGGAAAAAACTAATAAATGACGACACTCAAAGAGAAAGCGACCAGGACAAAAGGAATGTTCGATTAGCAATCAACAAAGCACCGGGACACAGGGAGTATAAATGACGACCAGGACATAAGTAAAAAAAAAAAAACTATCTATATATATAAAAATAAGTTGTCTGTGGATCTGTGGATCGTGGATCAGGTGACGTCACCTGAAAAAACTGGATCAGGTGACGTCAAAACTGAAAAAACTAAAAAAAGGCAAAAACTACAAAAAAAACTAAAAACTAATAAAAAAAATAAAAAAGCTAAAAAACTAAAAAAACTAAAAAAAGGCAAAAACTACAAAAAAAACTAAAAACTAATAAAAAAGCTAAAAAACTAAAAAAACTAAAAAAAAGGCAAAAACTACAAAAAAACTAAAAACTAATAAAAAAAATAAAAAAGCTAAAAAACTAAAAAAACTAAAAAAAGGTAAAAAACTAAAAAATAAATAACGACCGGGACACAGGGACACAACTACAACGGGGACACCGGGGGAAACAGGGGGATATAAATGACGACCGGGACAAAAAAACTAAAAAGAAATAAAAACTAAAAATTAATAAAAAAAACTAAAAAATCTAAAAATCTAAATAAGCTAAAAAAGAAAAAAAAGGAAAAAAATAAAGGAGAAAAACAAAACTAAAAAACGAATGTATATACAGACCGGGACACCGGGATACAAATGATGACCGGGACCCGGGACACAGGGAATATAAATGACGACCGGGACACAGGGACACAACTACAACGGGGACACCGGGGGAAACAGGGGGATAACCTGACAATCTATTTATATGCAAAGACAATGGGACAGCAAAGAATGTTGTATATTCGCAAGTTTATATAACATAGGGACACAACTACAATGGCGCGTAACTATTATGGCGCGTAACGACTTACGCGCGCGGGGGGGCTTGGGGGGGGCGCGAAGTGCCCCCACCAACTAGGTGTTGGGGTGGCGCGAAGCGCCACCCCAACAGCTAGTATATATATATATATATGTATGTATATATATATATATATATATATATATATATATATATATATATATATATATATATATATATATATATGTATATATATATATATATATATATATATATATATATATATATATATATATATATATATATATATATATATATATATATATATATATATATATATATATATATATATATATATATATATATATATATATATATATATATATTCACTGGTGGGACACAGGGCACATAACTAATATGGCATAACTAATCTATATATATAAAAATAAGTTGTCTGTCTGTGAATGTGTGGATGGATGTGTGGATGGATGTGTCAGGTGACGTCACCTGAAAAAACTGGATTAGGTGACGTCAAAACTGAAAAAACTAAAAAAAGGCAAAAACTACAAAAAAAACTAAAAACTAATAAAAAAAATAAAAAAGCTAAAAAACTAAAAAAACTATAAAGGTAAAAACCAATAAAAAACTAAAAAAAAAAACTGAAAAAACTAAAAAAAGGCAAAAACTACAAAAAAAAACTAAAAACTAATAAAAAAAGTAAAAAAGCTAAAAAACTAAAAAAACTAAAAAAACTAAAAAAAGGTAAAAAACTAAAAAAAATAAAAAATAAAAAAAAACTAAAAAAAAGGAAAAAACTGAAAAATAAGCTAAAATAAAGGTAAAAACCAATAAAAAACTAAAAAAAAAAAGGAAAAAACTAATAAATGACGACACTCAAAGAGAAAGCGACCAGGACAAAAAACTAAAAAAAAAGGCAAAAACTACAAAAAAACTAAAAACTAATAAAAAAAATAAAAAAGCTAAAAAACTAAAAAAACTAAAAAAAGGTAAAAAACTAAAAAAACTAAAAACTAAAAAAAAACTAAAAAAGGTAAAAACTAAAAGAACTAAAAAAGAAAAAAATAAATGACGACACTCAAAGAGAAAGCGACCAGGACAAAAGGAATGTTCGATTAGCAATCAACAAAGCACCGGGACACAGGGAGTATAAATGACGACCAGGACACAAGTAAAAAAAAAAATTAACAAAACTAAAAAGAAGGTAAAAACTACAAAAAAACTAAAAAGAAAAAAAAACTAAAAACTAATAAAAAAACTAAAAAATCTAAAAATCTAAATAAACTAAAAAAGAAAAAAAAAGGAAAAAAATAAAGGAGAAAAACAAAACTAAAAAACGAATGTATATACAGACCGGTACACCGGGATACAAATGACGACCGGGACACAGGGAATATAAATAACGACCGGGACACAGGGACACAACTACAACGGGGACACCGGGGGAAACAGGGGGATATAAATGACGACCGGGACAAAAAAACTAAAAAGAAATAAAAACTAAAAACTAATAAAAAAAACTAAAAAATCTAAAAATCTAAATAAGCTAAAAAAGAAAAAAAAAGGAAAAAAATAAAGGAGAAAAACAAAACTAAAAAACGAATGTATATACAGACCGGGACACCGGGATACAAATGATGACCGGGACCCGGGACACAGGGAATATAAATGACGACCGGGACACAGGGACACAACTACAACGGGGACACCGGGGGAAACAGGGGGATAACCTGACAATCTATTTATATGCAAAGACAATGGGACAGCAAAGAATGTTGTATATTCGCAAGTTTTACGTAGTTAAAACCATATATATATATATATATCTATATTCACAGGTGGGACATAGGGACACAACTACAATGGCGCGTAACTATTATGGCGCGTAACGACTTACGCGCGCGGGGGGGCTTGGGGGGGGCGCGAAGCGCCCCCACCAACTAGGTGTTGGGGTGGCGCGAAGCGCCACCCCAACAGCTAGTATATATATATATATATATATATATATATATATATATATATATATATATATATATATATATATATATATATATTAAATAAAAAAAGTTTTTTCAGCTGAAAGTAAGGAGCGACATTAAAACTGAAAACGAACAGAAATTACTTCGTATATGAAAGAGGCTGCTTCCTCATAATCGCCCCGCTCTTTACGCTATAGTTTGACTCTTTCTCTTAACTTTTCTTTTTAAAACAGTAAAAAAAAAGCTTTAGCGTAAAGAGCGGGGCATTGATGAGGAAGCAGCCCCTTTCATATACGAAGTAATTTCTGTTCGTTTTCAGTTTTAATGTCGCTCCTTACTTTCAGTTGAAAAAACTTGTTTTTTTAATTTAATTTCTGAACGTTTTTGAATCAATGCATGTTTTGATTTTGGCTCTCCGCAGAGAAAGAATTAAAACGAAATTTGAATAATTTTTTTTTGGCTAAATGGCTTTCACATAATTTTGATCGAATGATTTTGAGAATAAAGAGCGGGAGAGGAAGCCTAGTTGCCCTCTAATTTCTTGGTTAATAAAAAAGGCAACAAGAACTTCTAATTTTTTACGAATCTTTTTATTAGTAAAAGATATACCTAACTTATAAACTAGCTTACATAAAGAATTTTTTATTCTCATGTTTTTATTACACATATGAGAGGGTTTGCCCCCTCGTCAGTACCTCTCTCTTTACACTAAATTTTAAATTTTGGCCCAATTCATTAAGAATGACCCTTGAATCACAAAAGCCGTAGAATAAATAGTTGACATTACTAAAAATACTTTAGCGTAAAGAGCGAGGTATTAGGAGGAGGTGAGCCCCTCATATGGGTAATAATTTCTGTTCTTTTTAAGTTTTAATGCTGCTCCTTACTTCCAGCTGAAAAAAACTTTTTCATATTTATTTTTTCATTGTTTTTTTTTAAATAATTCTAGTAAATCCTGCGCTCCCTTCAGGGAAATTTTCTTCCTCCATGACAAATTCCTCGATGGAAAGCTCCCCCAGTATATCCCCCTCTTTTCAACCCCTCCCCTCGACAAAAAATTCCTCCTGAAAACACCTGTACACTTCCCAATAACCATTACTATATGTAAGCACTGGTCAAAGTTTGTAACTTGTAGCCCCTCCCAAGAGGACTGTGGATTCGAAGACATAGTTATAAGGTTTTTCGACTACGCTGAATAAGATGGCTATCTCAGAATTTTGATCCGTTGACTTTGGGAAAATAATTAGCATGGGAGAGGGGCCTAGGTGCCCTCCAATTTTTTTGGTCACTTAAAAAGGGCACTTGAACTTTTCATTTCCGTTAGAATGAGCCCTCTTGGTGAGCCCCTCCTCACCCCTGGGAAAAAGAAAAATGAAAAAAAAAAACAAATAAACACGCATCCGTGATCTGCCTTCTGGCAAAAAATACAAAATTCAACATTTTTATAGATAGGAGCTTGAAACTTCTACAGCAGGGTTCTCTGATACGCTGAATCTGATGGTGTAATTTTCGTTAAGATTCTATGACTTTTAGGGGTTGTTTCTTCCTATTTTCTAAAATAATACAAATTTTCTCAGGCTCGTAACTTTTGGTGCGTAAGACTAAACTTGATGAAACTTATATATTTAAAATCAGCATTAAAATGTGATTCTTTTGATGGCATGTTTTTTGGACTTTGATTGTTGGATTTTGTTTTGGATGTTGGTTTGTTTTCGATTTATTTTCAATAACTTTTTATGCAACAAAACACAAATATTAGCCTCGGAACTCGGAACGATTTTTTGAAAGTTAGTAAGTGTAAAAGTCGTTGTTTTCTTTGCCAAGAGCATTTTGTCCCACGGACTGCTGTTAAAAGTACATTGTATAATAAAAATTTTGCATGCAAGTTACGTGGTAATGTTAATTGTAGAACAACCAATGTAATTTACCTATTAGAATGTAATAAATGCTGTCTACAATATGTGGGGGAAACAACTAATAATATATATAAAAGATTTTCTGGACATAAGACAACAGTTAATAATGAAAAAACTAATAACTATCTAGTTCAACATTGTAATAATGGTAAAAGTTCCATATCAGATATAACTGTCACAATTTTAGAAAATTTAGAATTAGAAAATTTAAATAAAGAAGAGAAGAATAATAGACTGCGTAAACAGGAGGATTTCTGGATCCATACTCTTGGTACAGCTTATCCTTTTGGGCTAAATGATCGTGTAGCAAAATATGGTGACATGTCTCATGTTGTTGTTAAATGTATTGATGGTTTTATGGACCATCCTTCTTTTACTTGTCCTACTAAACGTAAAAAACGATCGAGAGGACATAGGAAAAATAATAGAAAAAATGAATTAGATGTACATATGCTTTCTATAGATCTATGCTAGCTACTTGAATCTAGGGGTATGATTTCTGTAATAAAGTGTCTAAATAATTTATCCAAGAGGAATTTAATCAAACTTTTCTGGATTGTTAAGAATAATACAGCTTTTGATTATAATTTTAAAGTATATGTGATACAATTTGCATTCTAACTAAAACGAAATTTATTTCAAAAAAGAAAAAGTTCGATAAGATTAGTAATAAGGATAACAGATTATATTTACCTATTAATTTTACTTGTAAGCAGATTGAAGATATTAATTTACCAGAAATTTTAAATCAGCGGCATGTGAAACAGGCCCTTCCTAGTAATTTAAATTATAATGATAGTCCAGTTTTAACTTATAAATTTTCAAAAACTATTGGGCAAATTATTTTTAATTATAACTTAATACTAAAAAAAACTAGATAGTGATATAAATTGGAAACCGGTTTGTAATTGTAAGCAACTTGGCCCATTTGTAAATCCTACTTACAAACATGTTATAACAGGGGACTTGTCAATAATAAAGCAAGACGATCTTCAAATTATAATGAATAAAGGGGCTAATTTCCGTCTTTCTCATCATCTGAAACCATCGAGTGTTCTTGATGGCTTGGAAAATGATTTTGATTTATTTATTGATAAGTGGTGTAAGAAAGAGAATAAAAAT
>NW_027063262.1:0-39540 GCF_032884065.1 Artemia franciscana | reverse complement strand
CTTTAATCACATTCTTTACCATGTGCAATCATAAAATAGGCTAATATCTTCATTTTTTCGACATAGGTAGCTATTACCCTCGAAAACTAAAACTTTTGAAATAGGAAAAGAGCCTTTCATCATATTCTTTACCATGTGCAATCATATAATAGTCTAATATCTTCATTTTTTTCAACATACATAGCTATTACCATCGAAAACTAAAACTTTTGACATAGGAAAAGAGCCTTTAATCACATTCTTTACCATTTGCAATCATAAAATAGTCTATAACTTCATTTTTTCAACATACGTAGCTATTACCCTCGAAAACTAAAACTTTTGACACAGGAAAAGAGCCTTTAATCACGTTCTTTACCATGTACAATCATAAAATAGTCTAATACCTTCATTTTTTCAACATACGTAGCTATTACCCTCGAAAACTAAAACTTTTGACATAGGAAAATAGCCTTTAATCACATTCTTTACCATTTGCAATCATAATATAGTCTAATATCTTCATTTTTTCAACATACGTAGCTATTACCCTCGAAAACTAAAACTTTTGAAATAGGAAAAGAGCCTTTAATCACATTCTTTACCATTTGCAATCATAAAATAGTCTAATATCTTCATTTTTTCAACATACGTAGCTATTACCCTCGAAAACTAAAACTTTTGACATAGGAAAAGAGCCTTTAATCACATTCTTTACCATTTGCAATCATAAAATTGTCTAATATCTTCATTTTTTCAACATACGTAGCTATTACCCTCGAAAACTAAAACTTTTGAAATAGGAAAAGAGCCTTTAATCACATTCTTTACCATTTGCAATCATAAAATAGTCTAAAATCTTCATTTTTTCAACATACGTAGCTATTACCCTCGAAAACTAAAACTTTTGAAATAGGAAAAGAGCCTTTAATCACATTCTTTACCATGTGCAATCATAAAATAGTCTAATATCTTCATTTTTTCCACAGACCTAGCTATTACCCTCGAAAACTAAAACTTTTGACATAGGAAAAGAGCCTTTAATCACATTCTTTACCATTTGCAATCATAAAATTGTCTAATATCTTCATTTTTTCAACATACGTAGCTATTATCCTCGAAAACTAAAACTTTTGAAATAGGAAAAGAGCCTTTAATCACATTCTTTACCATGTTCAATAATAAAATAGTCTAATATCTTCATTTTTTTCCACAGACCTAGCTATTACCCTCGAAAACTAAAACTTTTGAAATAGGAAAAGAGCCTTTAATCACATTCTTTACCATTTGTAATAATAAAATAGTCTAATATCTTCATTTTTTCTACATACGTAGCTATTACCCTCGAAAACTAAAACTTTTGAAATAGGAAAAGAGCCTTTAATCACATTCTTTACCATGTGCAATCATAAAATAGTCTAATATCTTCATTTTTTCAACATTCGTAGCTATTACCCTCGAAAACTAAAACTTTTGAAATAGGAAAAGAGCCTTTAATCACATTCTTTACCATTTGCAATCATAAAATGGTCTAATATCTTCATTTTTTCAACATACGTAGCTATTACCCTCGAAAACTAAAACTTTTGACATAGGAAAAGAGCCTTTAATTACATTCTTTACCATTTGCAATCATAAAATTGTCTAATATCTTCATTTTTTCAACATACGTAGCTATTATCCTCGAAAACTAAAACTTTTGAAATAGGAAAAGAGCCTTTAATCACATTCTTTACCATTTGCAATCATAAAATAGTCTAATATCTTCATTTTTTCAACATACTTAGCTATTACCCTCGAAAACTAAAACTTTTGAAATAGGAAAAGAGCCTTTAATCACATTCTTTACCATGTTCAATCATAAAATAGTCTAATATCTTCATTTTTTCCACAGACCTAGCTATTACCCTCGAAAACTAAAACTTTTGAAATAGGAAAAGAGCCTTTAATCACATTCTTTACCATTTGTAATCATAAAATAGTCTAATATCTTCATTTTTTCAACATACGTAGCTATTACCCTCGAAAACTAAAACTTTTGAAATAGGAAAAGAGCCTTTAATCACAGTCTTTACCATGTGCAATCATAACATAGTCTAATATCTTCATTTTTTCAACATACGTAGCTATTACCCTCGAAAACTAAAACTTTTGAAATAGGAAAAGAGCCTTTAATCACATTCTTTACCATTTGCAATCATAAAATAGTCTAATATCTTCATTTTTTCAACATACGTAGCTATTACCCTCGAAAACTAAAACTTTTGACATAGGAAAAGAGCCTTTAATCACATTCTTTACCATTTGCAATCATAAAATAGTCTAATATCTTCATTTTTTCAACATACGTAGCTATTACCCTCGAAAACTAAAACTTTTGACATAGGAAAAGAGCCTTTAATCATATTTTTTACCATTTGCAATCATAAAATAGTCTAATATCTTCATTTTTCCAACATACGTAGCTATTACCCTCGAAAACTAAAACTTTTGAAATAGGAAAAGAGCCTTTAATCACATTCTTTACCATTTGCAATCATAAAATAGTCTAATATCTTAATTTTTACAACATACGTAGCTATTACCCTCGAAAACTAAAACTTTTGAAATAGGAAAAGAGCCTTTAATCACATTCTTTACCAAGTGCAATCATAAAATAGTCTAATATCTTCATTTTTTCAACATACGTAGCTATTACCCTCGAAAACTAAAACTTTTGAAATAGGAAAAGAGCCTTTAATCACATTCTTTACCATGTGCAATCATAAAATAGTCTAATATCTTCATTTTTTCAACATACGTAGCTATTACCCTCGAAAACTAAAACTTTTGAAATAGGAAAAGAGTCTTTAATCACATTCTTTACCATGTGCAATCATAAAATAGTCTAATATCTTCATTTTTTCAACATACGTAGCTATTATCCCCGAAAACTAAAACTTTTGAAATAGGAAAAGAGCCTTTAATCACAATCTTTACCATGTGCAATCATAAAATAGTCTAATATCTTAATTTTTTTCACAGACAAAGCTATTACCCTCGAAAACTAAAACTTTTGAAATAGGAAAAGAGCCTTTAATCACATTCTTTACCATGTGCAATCATCAAATAGTCTAATATCTTCATTTTTTCAACATACGTAGCTATTACCCTCGAAAACTAAAACTTTTGACATAGGAAAAGAGCCTTTAATCACATTCTTTACCATTTGCAATCATAAAATTGTCTAATATCTTCATTTTTTCAACATACGTAGCTATTACCCTCGAAAACTAAAACTTTTGAAATAGGAAAAGAGCCTTTAATCACATTCTTTATCATGTGCAATCATAAAATAGTCTAATATCTTCATTTTTTCAACAGACATAGCTATTACCCTCAAAAACTAAAACTTTTGAAATAGGAAAAGAGCCTTTAATCACATTCTTTACCATTTGCAATCATAAAATAGTCTAATATCTTCATTTTTTCAACATACGTAGCTATTACCCTCGAAAACTAAAACTTTTGAAATAGGAAAAGAACCTTTAATCACATTCTTTACCATATGCAATCATAAAATTGTCTAATATCTTCATTTTTTCAACATACGTAGCTATTACCCTCGAAAACTAAAACTTTTGAAATTGAAAAAGAGCCTTTAATCACATTCTTTACCATGTGCAATCATAAAATAGTCTAATATCTTCATTATTTCAACATACGTAGCTATTACCCTCGAAAACTAAAACTTTTGACATAGGAAAAGAGCCTTTAATCACATTCTTTACCATTTGCAATCATAAAATAGTCTAATATGTTCATTTTTTCAACATACGTAGCTATTACCCTCGAAAACTAAAACTTTTGACATAGGAAAATAGCCTTTAATCACATTCTTTACCATTTGCAATCATAAAATAGTCTAATATCTTCATTTTCTTCAACATACGTAGCTATTACCCTCGAAAACTAAATTTTTTGACATAGGAAAAGAGCCTTTAATCACATTCTTTACCATTTGCAATCATAAAATAGTCTAAAATCTTCATTTTTTCAACATACTTAGCTCTTGCCCTCTAAAACTAAAACTTTTGAAATAAGAAAAGAGCCTTTAATCACATTCTTTACCATGTGCAATCATAAAATAGTCTAATATCTTCATTTTTTCAACATACGTAGCTATTACCCTCGAAAACTAAAACTTTTGACATAGGAAAAGAGCCTTTAAGCACATTCTTTACCATGTGCAATCATTAAATAGTCTAATATCTTCATTTTTTCAACATTCGTAGCTATTACCCTCGAAAACTAAAACTTTTGAAATAGGAAAAGAGCCTTTAATCACATTCTTTACCATTTGCAATCATAAAATGGTCTAATATCTTCATTTTTTCCAACATACGTAGCTATTACCCTCGAAAACTAAAACTTTTGACATAGGAAAAGAGCCTTTAATCACATTCTTTACCATTTGCAATCATAAAATTGTCTAATATCTTCATTTTTTCAACATACGTAGCTATTATCCTCGAAAACTAAAACTTTTGAAATAGGAAAAGAGCCTTTAATCACATTCTTTACCATTTGCAATAATAAAATAGTCTAATATCTTCATTTTTTCAACATACTTAGCTATTACCCTCGAAAACTAAAACTTTTGAAATAGGAAAAGAGCCTTTAATCACATTCTTTACCATGTTCAATCATAAAATAGTCTAATATCTTCATTTTTTTCCACAGACCTAGCTATTACCCTCGAAAACTAAAACTTTTGAAATATGAAAAGAGCCTTTAATCACATTCTTTACCATTTGTAATCATAAAATAGTCTAATATCTTCATTTTTTCAACATACGTAGCTATTACCCTCGAAAACTAAAACTTTTGAAATAGGAAAAGAGCCTTTAATCACAGTCTTTACCATGTGCAATCATAAAATAGTCTAATATCTTCATTTTTTCAACATACGTAGCTATTACCCTCGAAAACTAAAACTTTTGAAATAGGAAAAGAGCCTTTAATCACATTCTTTACCATGTGCAGTCATTAAATAGTCTAATATCTTCATTTTTTCAACCTACGTAGCTATTACCCTCGAAAACTAAAACTTTTGACATAGGAAAAGAGCCTTTAATCACATTCTTTACCATTTGCCTATCATAAAATAGTCTAATATCTTCATTTTTTCAACATACGTAGCTATTACCCTCGAAAACTAAAACTTTTGACATAGGAAAAGAGCCTTTAATCACATTTTTTACCATTTGCAATCATAAAATAGTCTAATATCTTCATTTTTTCAACATACGTAGCTATTACCCTCGAAAACTAAAACTTTTGAAATAGGAAAAGAGCCTTTAATCACATTCTTTACCATTTGCAATCATAAAATAGTCTAATATCTTAATTTTTACAACATACGTAGCTATTACCCTCGAAAACTAAAACTTTTGAAATAGGAAAAGAGCCTTTAATCACATTCTTTACCAAGTGCAATCATAAAATAGTTTAATATCTTCATTTTTTCAACATACGTAGCTATTACCCTCGAAAACTAAAACTTTTGAAATAGGAAAAGAGCTTTTAATCACATTCTTTACCATGTGCAATCATAAAATAGTCTAATATCTTAATTTTTTCCACAGACAAAGCTATTACCCTCGAAAACTAAAACTTTTGAAATAGGAAAAGAGCCTTTAATCACATTCTTTACCATTTGCAATCATAAAATTGTCTAATATCTTCATTTTTTCAACATACGTAGCTATTACCCTCGAAAACTAAAACTTTTGAAATAGGGAAAAGAGCCTTTAATCACATTCTTTATCATGTGCAATCATAAAATAGTCTAATATCTTCATTTTTTCAACAGACATAGATATTACCCTCGAAAACTAAAACTTTTGAAATAGGAAAAGAGCCTTTAATCACATTCTTTACCATTTGCAATCATAAAATAGTCTAATATCTTCATTTTTTCAACATACGTAGCTATTACCCTCGAAAACTAAAACTTTTGAAATAGGAAAAGAACCTTTAATCACATTCTTTACCATATGCAATCATAAAATTGTCTAATATCTTCATTTTTTCAACATACGTAGCTATTACCCTCGAAAACTAAAACTTTTGAAATTGAAAAAGAGCCTTTAATCACATTCTTTACCATGTGCAATCATAAAATAGTCTAATATCTTCATTATTTCAACATACGTAGCTATTACCCTCGAAAACTAAAACTTTTGACATAGGAAAAGAGCCTTTAATCACATTCTTTACCATTTGCAATCATAAAATAGTCTAATATGTTCATTTTTTCAACATACGTAGCTATTACCCTCGAAAACTAAAACTTTTGACATAGGAAAATAGCCTTTAATCACATTCTTTACCATTTGCAATCATAAAATAGTCTAATATCTTCATTTTCTTCAACATACGTAGCTATTACCCTCGAAAACTAAATTTTTTGACATAGGAAAAGAGCCTTTAATCACATTCTTTACCATTTGCAATCATAAAATAGTCTAAATCTTCATTTTTTCAACATACTTAGCTATTACCCTCTAAAACTAAAACTTTTGAAATAGGAAAAGAGCCTTTAATCACATTCTTTACCATGTGCAATCATAAAATAGTCTAATATCTTCATTTTTTCAACATACGTAGCTATTACCCTCGAAAACTAAAACTTTTGACATAGGAAAAGAGCCTTTAAGCACATTCTTTACCATGTGCAATCATTAAATAGTCTAATATCTTCATTTTTTCAACATTCGTAGCTATTACCCTCGAAAACTAAAACTTTTGAAATAGGAAAAGAGCCTTTAATCACATTCTTTACCATTTGCAATCATAAAATGGTCTAATATCTTCATTTTTTTCCAACATACGTAGCTATTACCCTCGAAAACTAAAACTTTTGACATAGGAAAAGAGCCTTTAATCACATTCTTTACCATTTGCAATCATAAAATTGTCTAATATCTTCATTTTTTCAACATACGTAGCTATTATCCTCGAAAACTAAAACTTTTGAAATAGGAAAAGAGCCTTAAATCACATTCTTTACCATTTGCAATAATAAAATAGTCTAATATCTTCATTTTGTCAACATACTTAGCTATTACCCTCGAAAACTAAAACTTTTGAAATAGGAAAAGAGCCTTTAATCACATTCTTTACCATGTTCAATCATAAAATAGTCAATATCTTCATTTTTTCCACAGACCTAGCTATTACCCTCGAAAACTAAAACTTTTGAAATAAGAAAAGAGCCTTTAATCACATTCTTTACCATTTGTAATCATAAATAGTCTAATATCTTCATTTTTTCAACATACGTAGCTATTACCCTCGAAAACTAAAACTTTTGAAATAGGAAAAGAGCCTTTAATCACAGTCTTTACCATGTGCAATCATAAAATAGTCTAATATCTTCATTTTTTCAACATACGTAGCTATTACCCTCGAAAACTAAAACTTTTGAAATAGGAAAAGAGCCTTTAATCACATTCTTTACCATGTGCAATCATTAAATAGTCTAATATCTTCATTTTTTTCAACCTACGTAGCTATTACCCTCGAAAACTAAAACTTTTGACATAGGAAAAGAGCCTTTAATCACATTCTTTACCATTTGCAATCATAAAATAGTCTAATATCTTCATTTTTTCAACATACGTAGCTATTACCCTCGAAAACTAAAACTTTTGAAATAGGAAAAGAGCCTTTAATCACATTCTTTACCATTTGCAATCATAAAATAGTCTAATATCTTAATTTTTACAACATACGTAGCTATTACCCTCGAAAACTAAAACTTTTGAAATAGGAAAAGAGCCTTTAATCACATTCTTTACCAAGTGCAATCATAAAATAGTTTAATATCTTCATTTTTTCAACATACGTAGCTATTACCCTCGAAAACTAAAACTTTTGAAATAGGAAAAGAGCTTTTAATCACATTCTTTACCATGTGCAATCATAAAATAGTCTAATATCTTAATTATTTTCACAGACAAAGCTATTACCCTCGAAAACTAAAAATTTTGAAATAGGAAAAGAGCCTTTAATCACATTCTTTACCATTTGCAATCATCAAATAGTTTAATATCTTCATTTTTTCAACATACGTAGCTATTACCCTCGAAAACTAAAACTTTTGAAATAGGAAAAGAGCCTTTAATCACATTCTTTATCATGTGCAATCATAAAATAGTCTAATATCTTCATTTTTTCAACATACGTAGCTATTACCCTCGAAAACTAAAACTTTTGAAATAGGAAAAGAACCTTTAATCACATTCTTTACCATGTGCAATCATAAAATTGTCTAATATCTTCATTTTTTCAAAATACGTAGCTATTACCCTCGAAAACTAAAACTTTTGAAATTGGAAAAGAGCCTTTAATCACATTCTTTACCATGTGCAATCATAAAATAGTCTAATATCTTCATTTTTTCAACATACGTAGCTATTACCCTCGAAAACTAAAACTTTTAACATAGGAAAAGAGCCTTTAATCACATTCTTTACCATTTGCAATCATAAAATAGTCTAATATGTTCATTTTTTCAACATACGTAGCTATTACCCTCGAAAACTAAAACTTTTGACATAGGAAAATAGCCTTTAATCACATTCTTTACCATTTGCAATCATAAAATAGTCTAATATCTTCATTTTCTTCAACATACGTAGCTATTACCCTCGAAAACTAAAACTTTTGACATAGGAAAAGAGCCGTTAATCACATTCTTTACCATTTGCAATCATAAAATAGTCTAATATCTTCATTTTTTCAACATACGTAGCTATTACCCTCGAAAACTAAAACTTTTGAAATAGGAAAAGAGCCTTTAATTACATTCTTTACCATGTGCAATCATAAAATTGTCTAATATCTTCATTTTTTCAACATACGTAGCTATTACCCTCGAAAACTAAAAATTTTGAAATAGGAAAAGAGCCTATGAGGACATTCTTTACCATTTGCAATCATAAAATAGTCTAAAATCTTCATTTTTTCAACATACGTAGCTATTACCCTCGAAAACTAAAACTTTTGACATAGGAAAAGAGCCTTTAATCACATTCTTTACCATGTGCAATTATAAAATAGTCTAATATCTTCATTTTTTCAACATACGTAGCTATTACCCTCGAAAAATAAAACTTTTGACATAGGAAAAGAGCCTTTAATCACATTATTTACCATGTGCAATCATAAAATAGTCTAATATCTTCATTTTTTCAACATACGTAGCTATTACCCTCGAAAACTAAAACTTTTGAAATAGGAAAAGAGCCTTTAATCACATTCTTTACCATTTGCAATCATAAAATAGTCTAAAATCTTCATTTTTTCAACATACTTAGCTATTACCCTCTAAAACTAAACTTTTGAAATAGGAAAAGAGCCTTTAATCACATTCTTTACCATTTGCAATCATAAAATAGTCTAATATCTTCATTTTTTCAACATACGTAGCTATTACCCTCAAAAACTAAAACTTTTGACATAGGAAAAGAGCCTTTAAGCACATTCTTTACCATGTGCAATCATAAAATAGTCTAATATCTTCATTTTTCCAACATACGTAGCTATTACCCTCGAAAACTAAAACTTTTGACATAGGAAAAGAGCCTTTAATCACATTCTTTACCATGTGCAATCATAAAATAGTCTAATATCTTAATTTTTTCGACATACGTAGCTATTACCCCCGAAAACTAAAACTTTTGACATAGGGAAAAGAGCCTTTAATCACATTCTTTACCATTTGCAATCATAAAATTGTCTAATTTCTTCAATTTTTCAACATACGTAGCTATTACCCTCGAAAACTAAAACTTTTGAAATAGGAAAAGAGCCTTTAATCACATTCTTTACCATGTGCAATCATAAAATAGTCTAATATCTTCATTTTTTCAACATACGTAGCTATAACCCTCGAAAAAAAAACTTTTGACAGAGGAAAAGAGCCTTTAATCACATTCTTTACTATGTGCAATCATAAAATAGTCTAATATCTTCATTTTTTCAACATACGTAGCTATTACCCTCGAAAACTAAAACTTTTGAAATAGGAAAAGAGCATTTAATCCCATTCTTTACCATTTGCAATCATAAGATAGTCTAATATCTTCATTTTTTCAACATACGTAGCTATTACCCTCGAAAACTAAAACTTTTGACATAGGGAAAAGAGCCTTTAATCACATTCTTTACCATGTGCAATCATAAAATAGTCTAATATCTTCATTTTTTCAACATACGTAGCTCTTACCCTCGAAAACTAAAATTTTTGAAATAGGGAAAGAGCCTTTAATCACATTCTTTACCATGTGCAATCATAAAATAGTCTAATATCTTCATTTTTTCAACATACGTAGCTATTACCCTCGAAAACTAAAACTTTTGAAATAGGAAAAGAGCCTTTAATCACATTCTTTACCATGTGCAAACATAAATAGTCTAATATCTTCATTTTTTCAACAGACATAGCTATTACCCTCGAAAACTAAAACTTTTGAAATAGAAAAAGAGCCTTTAACCACATTCTTTACCATTTGCAATCATAAAATAGTCTAATATCTTCATTTTTTCAACATACGTAGCTATTACCCTCGAAAACTAAAACCTTTGAAATAGGAAAAGAGCCTTTAATAACATTCTTTACCATGTGCAATAATAAAAAAGTCTAATATCTTCATTTTTTCAACATACTTAGCTATTACCCTCGAAAACTAAAACTTTTGAAATAGGAAAAGAGCCTTTAATCACATTCTTTACCATGTGCAATCATAAAATAGTCTAATATCTTCATTTTTTCAACATACGTAGCTATTACCCTCGAAAACTAAAACTTTTGAAATAGGAAAAGAGCCTTTAATCACATTCTTTACCATTTGCAATCATAAAATAGTCTAATATCTTCATTTTTTCAACATACGTAGCTATTACCCTCGAAGACTAAAACTTTTGACATAGTAAAAGAGCCTTTAATCACATTCTTTACCATGTGGAATCATAAAATAGTCTAATATCTTATTTTTTCAACATACGTAGCTTTGACCCTCAAAAACTAAAACTTTTGAAATAGGAAAAGAGCCTTTAATCACATTCTTTACCATGTGCAATCATAAAATAGTCTAATATCTTCATTTTTTCAACATACGTAGCTATTACCCTCGAAAACTAAAACTTTTGAAATAGGAAAAGAGCCTTTAATCACATTCTTTACCATGTGCAAACATAAAATAGTCTAATATCTTCATTTTTTCAACATACGTAGCTATTACCCTCGAAAACTAAAACCTTTGAAAAAGGAAAAGAGCCTTTAATCACATTCTTTACCATGTGCAATCATAAAATAGTCTAATATCTTCATTTTTTCAACATACGTAGCTATTACCCTCGAAAACTAAAACTTTGAAATAGGATAAGAGCCTTTAATCACATTCTTTACCATGTGCAATCATAAAATAGTATAATATCTTTATTTTTTCAACATACGTAGCTATTACCCTCGAAAACTAAAACTTTTGAAATAGGAAAAGAGCCTTTAATCACATTCTTTACCATGTGCAATCATAAAATAGTCTAATATCTTCATTTTTTCAACATACGTAGCTATTACCCTCGAAAACTAAAACTTTTGACATAGGAAAAGAGCCTTTAATCACATTCATTACCATTTGCAATCATAAAATAGTCTAATATCTTCATTTTTTCAACATACGTAGCTATTACCCTCGAAAACTAAAACTTTTGAAATAGGAAAAGAGCCTTTTATCACATTCTTTACCATTTGCAATCATAAAATAGTCTAATATCTTCATTTTTTCAACATACGTAGCTATTACCCTCGAAAACTAAAACTTTTGACATAGGAAAAGAGCCTTTAATCACATTCTTTACCATTTGCAATCATAAAATAGTCTAAAATCTTCATTTTTTCCACAGACCTAGCAATTACCCTCGAAAACTAAAACTTTTGACATAGGAAAAGAGCCTTTAATCACATTCTTTACCATTTGCAATCATAAAATAGTCTAATATCTTAATTTTTTCTATATACGTAGCTATTACCCTCAAAAACTAAAACTTTTGACATAGGAAAAGAGCCTTTAATCACATTCTTTACCATTTGCAATCATAAAATTGTCTAATATGTTCATTTTTTCAACATACGTAGCTATTACCCTCGAAAACTAAAACTTTTGAAATAGGAAAAGAGCCTTTAATCACATTCTTTACCATGTGCGATCATAAAATAGTCTAATATCTTCATTTTTTCAACATACGTAGCTATTACCCTCGAAAACTAAAACTTTTGAAATAGGAAAAGAGCCTTTAATCACATTCTTTACCATGTGCAATCATAAAATAGTCTAATATCTTCATTTTTTCAACATACTTAGCTATTACCCTCGAAAACTAAAACTTTTGACATAGGAAAAGAGCCTTTAATCACATTCTTTACCATTTGCAATCATAAAATAGTCTAATATCTTCATTTTTTCAACATACGTAGCTATTACCCTCGAAAACTAAAACTTTTGAAATAGGAAAAGAGCCTTTAATCACATTCTTTACCATTTGCAATCATAAAATAGTCTAATATCTTCATTTTTTCAACATACGTAGCTATTACCCTCGAAAACTAAAACTTTTGAAATAGGAAAAGAGCCTTTAATCACATTCTTTACCATTTGCAATCATAAAATAGTCTAATATCTTCATTTTTTCAACATACGTAGCTATTACCCTCGAAAACTAAAACTTTTGACATAGGAAAAGAGCCTTTAAGCACATTCTTTACCATGTGCAATCATAAAATAGTCTAATATCTTCATTTTTCCAACATACGTAGCTATTACCCTCGAAAACTAAAACTTTTGAAATAGGAAAAGAGCCTTTAATCACATTCTTTACCATGTGCAATCATAAAATAGTCTAATATCTTCATTTTTTCAACATACGTAGCTATTACCCTCGAAAACTAAAACTTTTGACATAGGAAAAGAGCCTTTTTATCACATTCTTTACCATGTGCAATCATAAAATAGTCTAATATCTTCATATTTTCAACATACGTAGCTATGACCCTCAAAAACTAAAACTTTTGAAATAGGAAAAGAGCCTTTAATCAAATTCTTTACCATGTGCAATCATAAAATAGTCTAATATCTTCATTTTTTCAACATACGTAGCTATGACCCTCAAAAACTAAAACTTTTGAAATAGGAAAAGAGCCTTTAATCAAATTCTTTACCATGTGCAATCATAAAATAGTCTAATATTTTCATTTTTTCGCGGACGTGTCTATTACCCCCGAAAACTAAAACTTTTGAAATAGGAAAAGAGCCTTTAATCACATTCTTTACCATGTAAAATCATAAAATAGTCTAATATCTTCATTTTTTCCACGGACGTAGCTATTACCCCCGAAAACTAAAAGTTTTGAAATAGGAAAAGAGCCTTTAATCACATTCTTTACCATGTGCAATCATAAAATAGTATAATATCTTCATTTTTTCCACGGAGGTAGCTATTACCCCCCGAAAACTAAAACTTTTGAAATAGGAAAAGAGCCTTTAATCACATTCTTTACCTTGTGCAATCATAAAATAGTCTAATATCTTCATTTTTTCCAGGGACGTAGCTATTACCCCCGGAAACTAAAACTTTTGAAAGAAAACTAAAACCTGAAAACTCGAAAACTAAAACTTTTGAAATATGAAAAGAGCCTTTAATCACATTCTTTACCATGTGCAGTCATGAAAAGGTCTAATATCTTCATTTTTTTCCACGGACGTAGCTATTACCCCCGAAAACTAAAACTTTAGAAATAGGAAAAAAGCCTTTAATCACATTCTTTACCATGTGCAATCATAAAATAGTCTATTATCCTAATTTTTTCCAAGGACGTAGCTATTACCCCCGAAAACTAAAACTTTTGAAATAGGAAAAGAGCCTTTAATCACATTCTTTACCATGTGCAATCATAAAATAGTCTAATATCTTCATTTTTTCCACGGACGTAGCTATTACCCCCGAAAACTAAAACTTTTGAAATAGGAAAAGAGCCTTTAATCACATTCTTTAGCATGCACAATCATAAAATAGTCTAATATCTTAATTTATTCCACAGACGTAGCTATTACCCCCAAAAACTAAAACTTTTGAAATAGAAAAAGAGCCTTTAATCACATTCTTTACCATGTGCAATCATAAAATAGTCTAATATCTTTATTTTTTTCCACGGACGTAGCTATTACCCCTGAAAACTAAAACTTTTAAAATAGAAAAAAAGCCTTTAATCACACTCTTTACCATGTGCAATCATAAAATAGTCTAATATCTTCATTTTTACCACAGACATACCTATTACTCTCGAAAACTAAAACTTTTGAAATAGGAAAAGAGCCTTTAATCACTTTCTTTACCATTTGCAATCATAAAATAGTTTAATATCTTCATTTTTTCCACAGACATAGCTATTACCCCCGAAAAATAAAACTTTTGAAATAGGAAAAGAGCCTTTAATCACATTCTTTACCATTTACAATCATAAAATAGTCTAATATTTTCATTTTTTCCACAGACGTAGCAATTACCCCAAAAAACTAAAACTTTTGAAATAGGAAAAGAGCCTTTAATCACATTCTTTACCATTTGCAATAATAAAATAGTCTAATATCTTCATTTTTCCACAGACGTAGCTATTACCACCGAAAACTAAAACTTTTGACATGGGAAAAGAGCCTTTAATCACATTCTTTACCATGTGCAATCATAAAATAGTCTAATATCTTCATTTTTTCAACATACGTAGCTATTACCCTCGAAAACTAAAACTTTTGAAATAGGAAAAGAGCCTTTAATCACATTCTTTACCATGTGCAATCATAAAATAGTCTAATATCTTCATTTTTTCAACATACTTAGCTATTACCCTCGAAAACTAAAACTTTTGACATAGGAAAAGAGCCTTTAATCACATTCTTTACCATTTGCAATCATAAAATAGTCTAATATCTTCATTTTTTCAACATACGTAGCTATTACCCTCGAAAACTAAAACTTTTGAAATAGGAAAAGAGCCTTTAATCACATTCTTTACCATTTGCAATCATAAAATAGTCTAATATCTTCATTTTTTCAACATACGTAGCTATTACCCTCGAAAACTAAAACTTTTGAAATAGGAAAAGAGCCTTTAATCACATTCTTTACCATTTGCAATCATAAAATAGTCTAATATCTTCATTTTTTCAACATACGTAGCTATTACCCTCGAAAACTAAAACTTTTGACATAGGAAAAGAGCCTTTAAGCACATTCTTTACCATGTGCAATCATAAAATAGTCTAATATCTTCATTTTTCCAACATACGTAGCTATTACCCTCGAAAACTAAAACTTTTGAAATAGGAAAAGAGCCTTTAATCACATTCTTTACCATGTGCAATCATAAAATAGTCTAATATCTTCATTTTTCCAACATACGTAGCTATTACCCTCGAAAACTAAAACTTTTGACATAGGAAAAGAGCCTTTTTATCACATTCTTTACCATGTGCAATCATAAAATAGTCTAATATCTTCATTTTTTCAACATACGTAGCTATTACCCTCAAAAACTAAAACTTTTGAAATAGGAAAAGAGCCTTTAATCAAATTCTTTACCATGTGCAATCATAAAATAGTCTAATATCTTCATTTTTTCAACATACGTAGCTATGACCCTCAAAAACTAAAACTTTTGAAATAGGAAAAGAGCCTTTAATCAAATTCTTTACCATGTGCAATCATAAAATAGTCTAATATTTTCATTTTTTCCGCGGACGTGTCTATTACCCCCGAAAACTAAAACTTTTGAAATAGGAAAAGAGCCTTTAATCACATTCTTTACCATGTAAAATCATAAAATAGTCTAATATCTTCATTTTTTCCACGGACGTAGCTATTACCCCCGAAAACTAAAAGTTTTGAAATAGGAAAAGAGCCTTTAATCACATTCTTTACCATGTGCAATCATAAAATAGTATAATATCTTCATTTTTTCCACGGAGGTAGCTATTACCCCCCGAAAACTAAAACTTTTGAAATAGGAAAAGAGCCTTTAATCACATTCTTTACCTTGTGCAATCATAAAATAGTCTAATATCTTCATTTTTTCCAGGGACGTAGCTATTACCCCCGGAAACTAAAACTTTTGAAAGAAAACTAAAACCTGAAAACTCGAAAACTAAAACTTTTGAAATAGGAAAAGAGCCTTTAATCACATCTAATATCTTCATATTTTCCACGGAAGTAGCTATTACCCCCGAAAACTAAAACTTTTGAAATAGGAAAAGAGCCTTTAATCACATTCTTTAGCATGTGCAATCATAAAATAGTCTAATATCTTAATTTTTTCCACAGACGTAGCTATTACCCCCAAAAACTAAAACTTTTGAAATAGAAAAAGAGCCTTTAATCACATTCTTTACCATGTGCAATCATAAAATAGTCTAATATCTTTATTTTTTTCCACGGACGTAGCTATTACCCCTGAAAACTAAAACTTTTAAAATAGAAAAAAAGCCTTTAATCACACTCTTTACCATGTGCAATCATAAAATAGTCTAATATCTTCATTTTTACCACAGACATACCTATTACTCTCGAAAATTAAAACTTTTGAAATAGGAAAAGAGCCTTTAATCACTTTCTTTACCATTTGCAATCATAAAATAGTTTAATATCTTCATTTTTTCCACAGACATAGCTATTACCCCCGAAAACTAAAACTTTTGAAATAGGAAAAGAGCCTTTAATCACATTCTTTACCATTTACAATCATAAAATAGTCTAATATCTTCATTTTTTCCACAGACGTAGCAATTACCCCAAAAAACTAAAACTTTTGAAATAGGAAAAGAGCCTTTAATCACATTCTTTACCATTTGCAATAATAAAATAGTCTAATATCTTCATTTTTCCACAGACGTAGCTATTACCCCCGAGAACTAAAACTTTTGAAATCGGAAAAGAGCCTTTAATCACATTCTTTACCATGTGCAATCATAAAACAGTCTAATATCTTCATTTTTTTCCACGGACGTAGCTATTACCCCCGAAAACTAAAACTTTTGAAATAGAAAAAGAGCCTTTAATCTCATTTTTTACCATGTGCAATCATAAAATAGTATAATATCTTAATTTTTTGCAGGGACGTAGCTATTACCCCCAAAACTAAAACTTTTGAAATAGAAAAAGAGCCTTTAATCACAATCTTTACCATGTGCAAACATAAAATAGTCTAATATCTTCATTTTTTTTTTCCAAGGACGTAGCTATTACCCCCGAAAACTAAAACTTTTAAAATAGGAAAAGAGCCTTTAATCATATTCTTTACCATGTGCAATCATAAAATAGTCTAATATCTTCATTTTTTCCACAGAAGTTGCTATTACCCCCGAAAACTAATACATTTGAAATAGAAAAAGAGCCTTTAATCACATTCTTTACCATGTGCAATCATGAAATAGTTTAATATCCTCATTTTTTTCCACGGACATAGCTATTACCTACGAAAACCAAAACTTTTGAAATAGGAAAAGAGCCTTTAATCACATTCTTTACCATTTGCAATCATAAAATAGTCTAATATCTTAATTTTTTCTGCAGACGTAGTTGTTACCCCCGAGAATTATAACATTTGAAATAGAAAAAGAGCTTTAAATCATATTCTTTACCATGTGCAATCATAAAATAGTCTACTATCTCCATTTTTTTCCACGGACGTCGCTATTACCCCCGAAAACTAAAACTTTTGAAATAGGAAAAGAGCCTTTAATAACATTATTTACCATTTGCAATCATAAAATAGTCTAATATATTCATTTTTTCCACAGACGTAGCTATTACCCCCGAAAACTAAAACTTTTGAAATAGGAAACGAGCCTTTAATCACATTCTCTACCATGTGCAATCATAAATTAGTCTAATATCTTCATTTTTTCCACAAACGTAGCTATTACCCCCGAAAACTAAAACTTTTGAAATAGGAAAAGAGCCTTTAATCACATTCTTTACCATGTGCAATCATAAAATAGTCTAATATCTTCATTTTTTCCACGGACGTAGCTATTACCCCCGAAAACTAAAACTTTTGAAATAGGAAAAGAGCCTTTAATCACATTCTTTACCATTTGCAATCATAAAATAGTTTAATATCTTCATTTCTTCCACAGGCGTAGCTATTACCCCCGAAAACTAAAACTTTTGAAATAGGAAAAGAGCCTTTAATCCCATTCTTTACCATGTGCAATCATAAAATAGTCTAATATCTTCATTTTTTCCACGGACGTAGCTATTACCCCCGAAAACTGAAACTTTTGAAATGGAAAAAGAGCCTTTAATCACATTCTTTACCATGTGCAATCATAAAATAGTCTAATATCTTCATTTTTTCCACAAACATAGCTATTACCCCCGAAAACTAAAACTTTTGAAATAGAAAAAAAGCCTTTAATCACACTCTTTATCATGTGCAATCATAAAATAGTCTACTATCTCCATTTTTTCCACAAACATAGCTATTACCCTCGAAAACTAAAACTTTTGAAATAGGAAAAGAGCCTTTAATAACATTATTTACCATTTGCAATCATAAAATAGTCTAGTATATTCATTTTTTCCACAGACGTAGCTATTACCCCCGAAAACTAAAACTTTTGAAATAGGAAAAGAGCCTTTAATCACATTCTTTACCATGTGCAATCATAAATTAGTCTAATATCTTCATTTTTTCCACAGACGTAGCTATTACCCCCGAAAACTAAAACTTTTGAAATAGGAAAAGAGCCTTTAATCACATTCTTTACCATGTGCAATCATAAAATAGTCTAATATCTTCATTTTTTCCACTGACGTAGCTATTACCCCCGAAAACTAATACTTTTGAAATAGGAAAAGAGCCTTTAATCACATTCTTTACCATTTGCAATCATAAAATAGTTTAATATCTTCATTTCTTCCACAGACGTAGCTATTACCCCCGAAAACTAAAACTTTTGAAATAGGAAAAGAGCCTTTAATCCCATTCTTTACCATGTGCAATCATAAAATAGTCTAATATCTTCATTTTTTCCACGGACGTAGCTATTACCCCCGAAAACTAAAACTTTTGAAATGGAAAAAGAGCCTTTAATCACATTCTTTACCATTTGCAATCATAAAATAGTCTAATATCTTCATTTTTTTTCCACTACGTAGCTATTACCCCCGAAAACTATAACTTTTGAAATAGGAGAAGAGCATTTAATCACATTCTTTATCATGTGCAATCATAAAATAGTCTAATATCTTCATTTTTTTTTCACGGACGTAGCTATTACCCCCAAAAACTAGAACTTTTGAAATAGGAAAAGAGCCTTTAATCACATTCTTTACCATGCGCAATCATAAAATAGTCTAATACCTTCATTTACTCCACAGACGTAGCTATTACCCCCGAAAACTAAAACTTTTGAAATAGGAAAAGAGCCTTTAATCACATTCTTTACCATGTACAATCTTAAAATAGTCTAATATCTTCATTTTTTCCACGGATGTAGCTATTACCCCCGAAAACTAAAAATTTTGAAATAGGAAAAGAGCCTTTAATCACATTCTTTAACATGTGCAATCATAAAATAGTCTAATATCTTCATTTTTTCCACGGACGTAGCTATTACCCCCGAAAACTAAAACTTTTGAAATAGGAAAAGAGCCTCTAATCACATTCTTTGCCATGTGCAATCATAAAATAGTCTAATATCTTCATTTTTTCCACGAACGTAGCTATTACCCCCGAAAACTAAAACTTTTGAAAGAAAACTAAAACTTGAAAACGCGAAAACTAAAACTTTTGAAATATGAAAAGAGCCTTTAATCACATTCTTTACCATGTGCAGTCATAAAATAGTCTAATATCTTCATTTTTTCCACGGACGTAGCTATTACCCCCGAAAACTAAAACTTTAGAAATAGGAAAAAAGACTTTAATCACATTCTTTACCATGTGCAATCACAAAATAGTCAATTATCTTCATTTTTTCCAATGACGTAGCTATTACTCCCAAAAACTAAAACTTTTGAAATAGGAAAAGAGCCTTTAATCACATTCTTTGCCATTTGCAATCATAAAATAGTCTAATATCTTCATTTTTTTTCCACGGACGTAGCTATTACCCCCGAAAACTATAACTTTTGAAATAGGAAAAGAGCCTTTAATCACATTCTTTACCATGTGCAATCATAAAATAGTCTAATATCTTCATTTTTTCCATGGACTTAGCTATTACCCCCGAAAACTAAAAGTTTTGAAATAGGAAAAGAGCCTTTAATCACATTCTTTACCATTTGCAATCATAAAATAGTCTAATATCTTCATTTTTTTCCACAGACGTAGCAATTACCCCCGAAAACTATAACTTTTGAAATAGGAAAAGAGCCTTTAATCACATTCTTTACCATGTGCAATCATAAAATAGTCTAATATCTTCATTTTTTTTCACGGACGTAGCTATTACCCCCGAAAACTAAAACTTTTGAAATAGGAAAAGAGTCTTTAATCACATTTTTTACCATGCGCAAACATAAAATAGTCTAATATTTTCATTTTTTCCACGGACGTGTCTATTACCCACGAAAACTAAAACTTTTGAAATAGGAAAAGAGCCTTTAATCACATTCTTTACCATGTACAATCATAAAATAGTCTAATATCTTCATTTTTTCCACGGACGTAGCTATTACCCCCGAAAGCTAAAACTTTTGAAATAGGAAAAGAGCCTTTAATCACATTCTTTACCATTTGCAATCATTAAATAGTTTAATATCTTAATTTTTTCCATGGACGTAGCTATTACCCCCGAAAACTAAAACTTTTGAAAAAAGATAAGAGCCCTTAATCACATTCTTTACCATTTCCAATCATAAAATAGTCTAATATCTTCATTTTTTCCACGGACTTAGCTATTACCCCCGAAAACTAAAACTTTTGAAATAGGAAAAGAGCCTTTAATCACATTCTTTACCATTTGCAATCATAAAATAGTCTAATATCTTAATTTTTTCCACAGACGTAGCTATTACCCCCGAAAACTAAAACTTTTGAAATAGAAAAAGAGCCTTTAATCACATTCTTTACCATATGCAATCATAAAATAGTCTAATATCTTCATTTTTTTCACGGACGTAGCTATTACCCCCGAAAAAAAAACACTTTTGAAATAGGAAAAGAGCCTTTAATCACATTCTTTACCATGTGCAATCATAAAATAGTTTAATATCTTTATTTTTTCCACGGACGTAGCTATTACCCCCGGAAACTAAAACTTTTGAAATAGAAAAAAAGCCTTTAATCACACTCTTTACCATGTGCAATCATAAAATAGTCTAATATCTTCATTTTTACCAAAGACATAGCTATTACTCTCGAAAACTAAAACTTTTGAAATAGGAAAATAGCCTTTAATCACATTCTTTACCATGTGCAATCATAAAATAGTCTAATATCTTCATTTTTTCAACATACGTAGCTATTACCCTCGAAAACTAAAACTTTGGAAATAGGAAAAGAGCCTTTAATCACATTCTTTACCATGTGCAAACATAAAATAGTCTAATATCTTCATTTTTTCAACATAAGTAGCTATTACCCTCGAAAACTAAAACCTTTGAAAAAGGAAAAGAGCCTTTAATCACATTCTTTACCATGTGCAGTCATAAAAAAGTCTAATATCTTCATTTTTTCAACATACGTAGCTATTACCCTCGAAAACTAAAACTTTTGAAATAGGAAAAGAGCCTTTAATCACATTCTTTACCATGTGCGATCATAAAATAGTCTAATATCTTCATTTTTTCAACATACGTAGCTATTACCCTCGAAAACTAAAACTTTTGAAATAGGAAAAGAGCCTTTAATCACATTCTTTACCATGTGCAATCATAAAATAGTCTAATATCTTCATTTTTTCAACATACTTAGCGATTACCCTCGAAAACTAAAACTTTTGACATAGGAAAAGAGCCTTTAATCACATTCTTTACCATTTGCAATCATAAAATAGTCTAATATCTTCATTTTTTCAACATACGTAGCTATTACCCTCGAAAACTAAAACTTTTGAAATAGGAAAAGAGCCTTTAATCACATTCTTTACCATTTGCAATCATAAAATAGTCTAATATCTTCATTTTTTCAACATACGTAGCTATTACCCTCGAAAACTAAAACTTTTGAAATAGGAAAAGAGCCTTTAATCACATTCTTTACCATTTGCAATCATAAAATAGTCTAATATCTTCATTTTTTCAACATACGTAGCTATTACCCTCGAAAACTAAAACTTTTGACGTAGGAAAAGAGCCTTTAAGCACATTCTTTACCATGTGCAATCATAAAATAGTCTAATATCTTCATTTTTCCAACATAGGTAGCTATTACCCTCGAAAACTAAAACTTTTGAAATAGGAAAAGAGCCTTTAATCACATTCTTTACCATGTGCAATCATAAAATAGTCTAATATCTTCATTTTTTCAACATACGTAGCTATTACCCTCGAAAAATAAAACTTTTGAGATAGGAAAAGAGCCTTTTTATCACATTCTTTACCATGTGCAATCATAAAATAGTCTAATATCTTCATTTTTTCAACATACGTAGCTATTACCCTCGAAAACTAAAACTTTTCAAATAGGAAAAGAGCCTTTAATCACATTCTTTACCATTTGCAATCATAAAATAGTCTAATATCTTCATTTTTTCAACATACGTAGCTATTACCCTCGAAAACTAAAACTTTTGACATAGGAAAAGAGCCTTTAATCACATTCTTTACCATGTGCAATCATAAAATAGTCTAATATCTTCATTTTTTCAACATACGTAGCTATGACCCTCAAAAACTAAAACTTTTGAAATAGGAAAAGAGCCTTTAATCAAATTCTTTACCATGTGCAATCATAAAATAGTCTAATATCTTCATTTTTTCAACATACGTAGCTATTACCCTCGAAAACTAAAACTTTTGAAATAGGAAAAGAGCCTTTAATCACATTCTTTACCATGTGCAAACATAAAATAGTCTAATATCTTCATTTTTTCAACATACGTAGCTATTACCCTCGAAAACTAAAACTTTTGAAATAGGAAAAGAGCCTTTAATCACATTCTTTACCACGTGCAATCATAAAATAGTCTAATATCTTCATTTTTTCAACATACGTAGCTATTACCCTCGAAAACTAAAACTTTTGAAATAGGAAAAGAGCCTTTAATCACATTCTTTACCATGTGCAATCATAAAATAGTCTAATATCTTCATTTTTTCAACATACGTAGCTATTACCCTCGAAAACTAAAACTTTTGACAAAGGAAAAGAGCCTTTAATCACATTCTTTACCAATTGCAATCATAAAATAGTCTAATATCTTCATTTTTTCAACATACGTAGCTATTACCCTCGAAAACTAAAACTTTTGACATAGGAAAAGAGCCTTTAATCACATTCTTTACCATGTGCAATCATAAAATAGTCTAATATCTTCATTTTTTCGACATACGTAGCTATTACCCTCGAAAACTAAAACTTTTGACATAGGAAAAGAGCCTTTAATCACATTCTTTACTATTTGCAATCATAAAATAGTCTAATATCTTCATTTTTTCAACATACGTAGCTATTACCCTCGAAAACTAAAACCTTTGAAATAGGAAAAGAGCCTTTAATCACATTCTTTACCATGTGCAATCATAAAAAAGTCTAATATCTTCATTTTTTCAACATACGTAGCTATTACCCTCGAAAACTAAAACTTTTGAAATAGGAAAAGAGCCTTTAATCCCATTCTTTACCATTTGCAATCATAAGATAGTCTAATATCTTCATTTTTTCAACATACGTAGCTATTACCCTCGAAAACTAAAACTTTTGACATAGGAAAAGAGCCTTTAATCACATTCTTTACCATGTGCAATCATAAAATAGTCTAATATCTTCATTTTTTCAACATACGTAGCTCTTACCCTCGAAAACTAAAACTTTTGAAATAGGAAAAGAGCCTTTAATCACATTCTTTACCATGTGCAATCATAAAATAGTCTAATATCTTCATTTTTTCAACGTACGTAGCTATTACCCTCGAAAACTAAAACTTTTGAAATAGGAAAAGAGCCTTTAATCACATTCTTTACCATGTGCAAACATAAAATAGTCTAATATCTTCATTTTTTTAACAGACATAGCTATTACCCTCGAAAACTAAAACTTTTGAAATAGGAAAAGAGCCTTTAATCACATTCTTTACCATTTGCAATCATAAAATAGTATAATATCTTCATTTTTTCAACATACGTAGCTATTACCCTCGAAAACTAAAACCTTTGAAATAGGAAAAGAGCCTTTAATCACATTCTTTACCATTTGCAATCATAAGATAGTCTAATATCTTCATTTTTTCAACATACGTAGCTATTACCCTCGAAAACTAAAACTTTTGACATAGGAAAAGAGCCTTTAATCACATTCTTTACCATGTGCAATCATAAAATAGTCTAATATCTTCATTTTTTCAACATACGTAGCTCTTACCCTCGAAAACTAAAACTTTTGACATAGGAAAAGAGCCTTTAATCACATTCTTTACCATGTGCAATCATAAAATAGTCTAATATCTTCATTTTTTTAACAGACATAGCTATTACCCTCGAAAACTAAAACTTTTGAAATAGGAAAAGAGCCTTTAATCACATTCTTTACAATTTGCAATCATAAAATAGTATAATATCTTCATTTTTTCAACATACGTAGCTATTACCCTCGAAAACTAAAACCTTTGAAATAGGAAAAGAGCCTTTAATCACATTCTTGACCATGTGCAATCATAAAAAAGTCTAATATCTTCATTTTTTCAACATACGTAGCTATTACCCTCGAAAACTAAAACTTTTGAAATAGGAAAAGAGCCTTTAATCACATTCTTTACCATGTGCAATCATAAAATAGTCTAATATCTTCATTTTTTCAACATACGTAGCTATTACCCTCGAAAACTAAAACCTTTGAAAAAGGAAAAGAGCCTTTAATCACATTCTTTACCATGTGCAATCATAAAATAGTCTAATATCTTCAGTTTTCAACATACGTAGCTATTACCCTCGAAAACAAAAACTTTTGAAATAGGAAAAGAGCCTTTAATCACATTCTTTACCATGTGCAATGATAAAATAGTCTAATATCTTCATTTTTTCAACATACGTAGCTATTACCCTCGAAAACTAAAACTTTTGAAATAGGAAAAGAGCCTTTAATCACATTCTTTACCATGTGCAATCATAAAATAGTCTAATATCTTCATTTTTTCAACATACGTAGCTATTACCCTCGAAAACTAAAACTTTTGACATAGGAAAAGAGCCTTTAATCACATTCTTTACCATTTGCAATCATAAAATAGTCTAATATCTTCATTTTTTCAACATACGTAGCTATTACCCTCGAAAACTAAAACTTTTGAAATAGGAAAAGAGCCTTTTATCACATTATTTACCATTTGCAATCATAAAATAGTCTAATATCTTCATTTTTTCAACATACGTAGCTATTACCCTCGAAAACTAAAACTTTTGACATAGGAAAAGAGCCTTTAATCACATTCTTTACCATTTGCAATCATAAAATAGTCTAAAATCTTCCTTTTTTCCACATACCTAGCAATTACCCTCGAAAACTAAAACTTTTGACATAGGAAAAGAGCCTTTAATCACATTCTTTACCATTTGCAATCATAAAATAGTCTAATATCTTAATTTTTTTCTATATACGTAGCTATTACCCTCGAAAACTAAAACTTTTGAAATAGGAAAAGAGCCTTTAATCACATTCTTTACCATTTGCAATCATAAAATAGTCTAATATCTTCATTTTTTCAACATACGTAGCTATTACTCTCGAAAACTAAAACTTTTGACATAGGAAAAGAGCCTTTAATCACATTCTTTACCATTTGCAATCATAAAATAGTCTAATATCTTCATTTTTTCAACATACGTAGCTATTACCCTCGAAAACTAAAACTTTTGAAATAGGAAAAGAGCCTTTAATCACATTTTTTACCATTTGCAATCATAAAATAGTCTAATATCTTCATTTTTTCAACATACGTAGCTATTACCCTCGAAAACTAAAACTTTTGACATAGGAAAAGAGCCTTTAATCACATTCTTTACCATGTGCAATCATAAAATAGTCTAATATCTTCATTTTTTCAACATACGTAGCTATGACCCTCAAAAACTAAAACTTTTGAAATAGGAAAAGAGCCTTTAATCACATTCTTTACCATGTGCAATCATAAAATAGTCTAATATCTTCATTTTTTCAACATACGTAGCTATTACCCTCGAAAACTAAAACTTTGGAAATAGGAAAAGAGCCTTTAATCACATTCTTTACCATGTGCAAACATAAAATAGTCTAATATCTTAATTTTTTCTATATACTTAGCTATTACCCTCGAAAACTAAAACTTTTGAAATAGGAAAAGAGCCTTTAATCACATTCTTTACCATTTGCAATCATAAAATAGTCTAGTATCTTCATTTTTTCAACATACGTAGCTATTACCCTCGAAAACTAAAACTTTTGACATCGGAAAAGAGCCTTTAATCACATTCTTTACCATTTGCAATCATAAAATTGTCTAATATCTTCATTTTTTCAACAAACGTAGCTATTACCCTCGAAAACTAAAACTTTTGAAATAGGAAAAGAGCCTTTAATCACATTCTTTACCATGTGCGATCATAAAATAGTCTAATATCTTCATTTTTTCAACATACGTAGCTATTACCCTCGAAAACTAAAACTTTTGAAATATGAAAAGAGCCTTTAATCACATTCTTTACCATGTGCAATCATAAAATAGTCTAATATCTTCATTTTTTCAACATACTTAGCTATTACCCTCGAAAACTAAAACTTTTGACATAGGAAAAGAGCCTTTAATCACATTCTTTACCATTTGCAATCATAAAATAGTCTAATATCTTCATTTTTTCAACATACGTAGCTATTACCCTCGAAAACTAAAACTTTTGAAATAGGAAAAGAGCCTTTAATCACATTCTTTATCATTTGCAATCATAAAATAGTCTAATATCTTCATTTTTTCAACAAAAGTAGCTATTACCCTCGAAAACTAAAACTTTTGACATAGGAAAAGAGCCTTTAATCACATTCTTTACCATTTGCAATCATAAAATAGTCTAATATCTTCATTTTTTCAACAAACGTAGCTATTACCCTCGAAAACTAAAACTTTTGACATAGGAAAAGAGCCTTTAAGCACATTCTTTACCATGTGCAATCATAAAATAGTCTAATATCTTCATTTTTCCAGCATACGTAGCTATTACCCTCGAAAACTAAAACTTTTGACATAGGAAAAGAGCCTTTAATCACATTCTTTACCATTTGCAATCATAAAATAGTCTAATATCTTCATTTTTTCAACATACGTAGCTATTACCCTCGAAAACTAAAACTTTTGACATAGAAAAAGAGCCTTTAATCACATTCTTTACCATTTGCAATCATAAGATAGTCTAATATCTTCATTTTTTCAACATACGTAGCTATTACCCTCGAAAACTAAAACTTTTGAAATAGGAAAAGAGCCTTTAATCACATTCTTTACCATGTGCAATCATAGAATAGTCTAATATCTTCATTTTTTCAACATGCTTAGCTATTACCCTCGAAAACTAAAACTGTTGAAATAGGAAAAGTGCCTTTAATCACATTCTTTACCATGTGCAATCATAAAATAGTCTAATATCTTCATTTATTCAACATACGTAGCTATTACCCTCGAAAACTAAAACTTTTGAAATAGGAAAAGAGCCTATAATCACATTCTTTACCATGTGCAATCATAAATTTGTCTAATATCTTCATTTTTTCAACAGACATAGCTATTACCCTCGAAAACTAAAACTTTTGAAATAGGAAAAGAGCCTTTAATCAAATTCTTTACCATTTGCAATCATAAAACAGTCTAATATCTTCATTTTTCAACATACGTAGCTATTACCCTGGAAAACTAAAACTTTTGAAATAGGAAAAGAGCCTTTAATCACATTCTTTACCATGTGCAATCATAAAATAGTCTAATATCTTCATTTTTTCCACAGACCTAGCTATTACCCTCGAAAACTAAAACTTTTGAAATAGGCAAAGAGTCTTTAATCACATTGTTTACCATGTGAAATCATAAAATTGTCTAATATCTTCATTTTTTCAACATACTTAGCTATTACCCTCAAAAACTAAAACTTTTGAAATAGGAAAAGAGCCTTTAATCACATTCTTTACCATGTGCAATCATAAAATAGTCTAATATCTTCATTTTTTCCACAGACCTAGCTATTACCCTCGAAAACTAAAACTTTTGAAATAGGAAAAGAGCCTTTAATCACATTCTTTACCATTTGCAATAATAAAATAGTCTAATATCTTCATTTTTTCAACATACGTAGCTATTACCCTCGAAAACTAAAACTTTTGAAATAGGAAAAGAGCCTTTAATCACATTCTTTACCATGTGCGATCATAAAATTGTCTAATATCTTCATTTTTTCAACATACGTAGCTATTACCCTCGAAAACTAAAACTTTTGAAATAGGAAAAGAGCCTTTAATCACATTCTTTACCATGTGCAATCATAAAATAGTCTAATATCTTCATTTTTTCCACAGACCTAGCTATTACCCTCGAAAACTAAAACTTTTGAAATAGGAAAAGAGCCTTTAATCACATTCTTTACCATTTGCAATCATAAAATAGTCTAATATCTTCATTTTTTCAACATACGTAGCTATTACCCTCGAAAACTAAAATTTTTGACATAGGAAAAGAGCCTTTAATCACATTCTTTACCATTTGCAATCATAAAATAGTCTAATATCTTCATTTTTTTAACATAAGTAGCTATTACCCTCGAAAACTAAAACTTTTGAAATAGGAAAAGAGCCTTTAATCACATTCTTTACCATGTGCAATCATAAAATATTCTAATATCTTCATTTTTTCAACATACGTAGCTATTACCCTCGAAAACTAAAACTTTTGACATAGGAAAAGAGCCTTTAATCACATTCTTTACCATTTGCAATAATAAAATAGTCTAATATCTTCATTTTTTCAACATACGTAGCTATTACCCTCGAAAACTAAAACTTTTGACATATGAAAAGAGCCTTTAATGACATTCTTTACCATTTGCAATCATAAAATAGTCTAATATCTTCATTTTTTCAACATACGTAGCTATTACCCGCGAAAACTAAAACTTTTGACATAGGAAAAGAGCCTTTAATCACATTCTTTACCATTTGCAATCATAAAATAGTCTAATATCTTCATTTTTTCAACATACGTAGCTATTACCCTCGAAAACTAAAACTTTTGAAATAGGAAAAGAGCCTTTAATCACACTCTTTACCATGTGCAATCATAAAATTGTCTAATATCTTCATTTTTTCCACAGACAAAGCTATTACCCTCGAAAACTAAAACTTTTGACATAGGAAAAGAGCCTTTAATCACATTCTTTACCATTTGCAATCATAAAATAGTCTAATATCTTCATTTTTTCAACATACGTAGCTATTACCCTCGAAAACTAAAACTTTTGAAATAGGAAAAGAGCCTTTAATCACATTCTTTACCATTTGCAATCATAAAATAGTCTAATATCTTCATTTTTTCAAAATACGTAGCTATTACCCTCGAATACTAAAACTTTTGACATAGGAAAAGAGCCTTTAATCACATTCTTTACCATTTGCAATCATAAAATAGTCTAATATCTTCATTTTTTCAACATACGTAGCTATTACCCTCGAAAACTAAAACTTTTGACATAGGAAAAGAGCCTTTAATGACATTCTTTACCAATTGCAATCATAAAATAGTTTAATATCTTCATTTTTTCAACCTACGTAGCTATTACCCTAGAAAAATAAAACTTTTGACATAGGAAAAGAGCCTTTAATCACATTCTTTACCATTTGCAATCATAAAATAGTCTAATATCTTCATTTTTTCAACATACGTAGCTATTACCCTCGAAAACTAAAACTTTTGAAATAGGAAAAGAGCCTTTAATCACACTCTTTACCATGTGCAATCATAAAATTGTCTAATATCTTCATTTTTTCCACAGACAAAGCTATTACCCTCAAAAACTAAAACTTTTGAAATAGGAAAAGAGCCTTCAATCACATTCTTTACCATTTGCAATCATAAAATAGTCTAATATCTTCATTTTTTCAACATACGTAGCTATTACCCTCGAAAACTAAAACTTTTGACATAGGAAAAGAGCCTTTAATCACATTCTTTACTATTTGCAATCATAAAATAGTCTAATATCTTCATTTTTTCAACATACGTAGCTATTACCCTCGAAAACTAAAACTTTTGAAATAGGAAAAGAGCCTTTAATCACATTCTTTACCATTTGCTATCATAAAATAGTCTAATATCTTCATTTTTTCAACATACGTAGCTATTACCCTCGAAAACTAAAACTTTTGACATAGGAAAAGATCCTTTAATGACATTCTTTACCATTTGCAATCATAAAATAGTCTAATATCTTCATTTTTTCAACATACGTAGCTATTACCCTCGAAAAATAAAACTTTTGACATAGGAAAAGAGCCTTTAATCACATTCTTTACCATTTGCAATCATAAAATAGTCTAATATCTTCATTTTTTCAACATACGTAGCTATTACCCTCGAAAACTAAAACTTTTGAAATAGGAAAAGAGCCTTTAATCACACTATTTACCATGTGCAATCATAAAATTGTCTAATATCTTCATTTTTTCCACAGACAAAGCTATTACCCTCAAAAACTAAAACTTTTGAAATAGGAAAAGAGCCTTTAATCACATTCTTTACCATTTGCAATCATAAAATAGTCTAATATCTTCATTTTTTCAACATACGTAGCTATTACCCTCGAAAACTAAAACTTTTGAAATAGGAAAAGAGCCTTTAATCACATTCTTTATCATTTGCAATCATAAAATAGTCTAATATCTTCATTTTTTCAACAAAAGTAGCTATTACCCTCGAAAACTAAAACTTTTGACATAGGAAAAGAGCCTTTAAGCACATTCTTTACCATGTGCAATCATAAAATAGTCTAATATCTTCATTTTTCAACATACGTAGCTATTACCCTCGAAAACTAAAACTTTTGAAATAAGAAAAGAGCCTTTAATCACATTCTTTACCATTTGCAATCATAAAATAGTCTAATATCTTTATTTTTTCAACAAACGTAGCTATTAACCTCGAAAACTAAAGCTTTTGACATAGGAAAAGAGCCTTTAATCACATTCTTTACCATTTGCAATCATAAAATAGTCTAATATCTTAATTTTGTCAACATACGTAGCTATTACCCTCGAAAACTAAAACTTTTGAAATAGGAAAAGAGCCTTTAATCACATTCTTTACCATGTGCAATCATAAAATAGTCTAATATCTTCATTTTTTCCACAGACATAGCTATTACCCTCGAAAACTAAAACTTTTGACATAGGAAAAGAGCCTTTAATCACATTCTTTACCATTTGCAATCATAAAATAGTCTAATATCTTCATTTTTTCAACATACGTAGCTCTTACCCCCGAAAACTAAATATTTTGAAATAGGAAAAGAGCCTTTAATCACATTCTTTACCATTTGCAATCATAAAATAGTCTAATATCTTCATTTTTTCAACATACGTAGCTATTACCCTCGAAAACTAAAACTTTTGACATAGGAAAAGAGCCTTTAATCACATTCTTTACCAATTGCAATCATAAAATAGTCTAATATCTTCATTTTTTCAACATACGTAGCTATTACCCTCGAAAACTAAAACTTTTGACATAGGAAAAGAGCCTTTAATCACATTCTTTACCATTTGAAATCATAAAATAGTCTAATATCTTCATTTTTTCCACAGACATAGCTATTACCCTCGAAAACTAAAACTTTTGAAATAGTTAAAGAGCCTTTAATCACATTCTTTACCATTTGCAATCACAAAATAGTCTAATATCTTCATTTTTTCCACATACGTAGCTATTACCCTCGAAAACTAAAACTTTTGAAATAGGAAAAGATCCTTTAATCACATTCTTTATCATTTGCAATCATAAAATAGTCTAATATCTTCATTTTTTCAACATACGTAGCTCTTACCCCCGAAAACTAAAAATTTTGAAATAGGAAAAGAGCCTTTAATCACATTCTTTACCATTTGCAATAATAAAATAGTCTAATATCTTCATTTTTTCAACATACGTAGCTATTACCCTCGAGAATGAAAACTTTTGACATAGGAAAAGAGCCTTTAATGACATTCTTTACGATTTGCAATCATAAAATAGTCTAATATCTTCATTTTTTCAACATACGTAGCTATTACCCTCGAAAACTAAAACTTTTGACATAGGAAAAGAGCCTTTAATCACATTCTTTACCATTTGCAATCATAAAATAGTCTAATATCTTCATTTTTTCAACATACGTAGCTATTACCCTCGAAAACTAAAACTTTTGAAATAGGAAAAGAGCCTTTAATCACATTCTTTACCATGTGCAATCACAAAATAGTCTAACATCTTCATTTTTTCAACATACGTAGCTATTACCCTCAAAAACTAAAACTTTTGAAATAGGAAAAGAGCCTTTAATCACATTCTTTACCATGTGTAATCATAAAATAGTCTAATATCTTCATTTTTTCAACATACGTAGCTATTACCCTCGAAAACTAAAACTTTTGAAATAGGTAAAGAGCCTTTAATCACATTCTTTACCATGTGCAAACATAAAATAGTCTAATATCTTCATTTTTTCAACAGACATAGCTATTACCCTCGAAAACTAAAACTTTTGAAATAGGAAAAGAGCCTTTAATCACATTCTTTACCATTTGCAATCATAAAATAGTCTAATATCTTCATTTTTTCAAAATACGTAGCTATTACCCTCGAAAACTAAAACCTTTGAAAAAGGAAAAGAGCCTTTAATCACATTCTTTACCATGTGCAATCATAAAATAGTCAAATATCTTCATTTTTTCAACATACGTAGCTACTACCCTCGAAAACTAAAACTTTTGAAATAGGAAAAGAGCCTTTAATCACATTCTTTACCATGTGCAATCATAAAATAGTCTAATATCTTCATTTTTTCAACATACGTAGCTATTACCCTCGAAAACTAAAACTTTTGAAATAGAAAAAGAGCCTTTAATCACATTCTTTACCATGTGCAATCATAAAATAGTCTAATATCTTCATTTTTCAACATACGTAGCTATTACCCTCGAAAACTAAAACTTTTGACATAGGAAAAGAGCCTTTAATCACATTCTTTACCATTTGCAATCATAAAATAGTCTAATATCTTCATTTTTTCAACATACGTAGCTATTACCCTCGAAAACTAAAACTTTTGAAATAGGAAAGGAGCCTTTAATCACATTCTTTACCATTTGCAATCATAAAATAGTCTAATATCTTCATTTTTTCAACATACATAGCTATTACCGTCGAAAACTAAAACTTTTGAAATAGGAAAAGAGCCTTTAATCACATTCTTTACCATGTGCAATCATAAAATAGTCTAATATCTTCATTTTTTCAACATGCGTAGCTATTACCCTCGAAAACTAAAACTGTTGAAATAGGAAAAGTGCCTTTAATCACATTCTTTACCATGTGCAATCATAAAATAGTCTAATATCTTCATTTATTCAACATACGTAGCAATTACCCTCGAAAACTAAAACTTTTGAAATAGGAAAAGAGCCTTTAATCACATTCTTTACCATTTGCAATCATAAAACAGTCTAATATCTTCATTTTTCAACATACGTAGCTATTACCGTGGAAAACTAAAACTTTTGAAATAGGAAAAGAGCCTTTAATCACATTCTTTACCATGTGCAATCATAAAATAGTCTAATATCTTCATTTTTTCCACAGACCTAGCTATTACCCTCGAAAACTAAAACTTTTGAAATAGGCAAAGAGTCTTTAATCACATTGTTTACCATGTGAAATCATAAAATTGTCTAATATCTTCATTTTTTAAACATACGTAGCTATTACCCTCAAAAACTAAAACTTTTGAAATAGGAAAAGAGCCTTTAATCACATTCTTTACCATGTGCAATCATAAAATAGTCTAATATCTTCATTTTTTCCACAGACCTAGCTATTACCCTCGAAAACTAAAACTTTTGAAATAGGAAAAGAGCCTTTAATCACATTCTTTACCATTTGCAATCATAAAATAGTCTAATATCTTCATTTTTTCAACATACGTAGCTATTACCCTCGAAAACTAAAACTTTTGAAATAGGAAAAGAGCCTTTAATCACATTCTTTACCATGTGCGATCATAAAATTGTCTAATATCTTCATTTTTTCAACATACGTAGCTATTACCCTCGAAAACTAAAACTTTTGAAATAGGAAAAGAGCCTTTAATCACATTCTTTACCATGTGCAATCATAAAATAGTCTAATATCTTCATTTTTTCCACAGACCTAGCTATTACCCTCGAAAACTAAAACTTTTGAAATAGGAAAAGAGCCTTTAATCACATTCTTTACCATTTGCAATCATAAAATAGTCTAATATCTTCATTTTTTCAACATACATAGCTATTACCCTCGAAAACTAAAATTTTTGACATAGGAAAAGAGCCTTTAATCACATTCTTTACCATTTGCAATCATAAAATAGTCTAATATCTTCATTTTTTTAACATACGTAGCTATTACCCTCGAAAACTAAAACTTTTGAAATAGGAAAAGAGCCTTTAATCACATTCTTTACCATGTGCAATCATAAAATATTCTAATATCTTCATTTTTTCAACATACGTAGCTATTACCCTCGAAAACTAAAACTTTTGACATAGGAAAAGAGCCTTTAATCACATTCTTTACCATTTGCAATCATAAAATAGTCTAATATCTTCATTTTTTCAACATACGTAGCTATTACCCTCGAAAACTAAAACTTTTGACATATGAAAAGAGCCTTTAATGACATTCTTTACCATTTGCAATCATAAAATAGTCTAATATCTTCATTTTTTCAACATACGTAGCTATTACCCTCGAAAACTAAAACTTTAGACATAGGAAAAGAGCCTTTAATCACATTCTTTACCATTTGCAATCATAAAATAGTCTAATATCTTCATTTTTTCAACATACGTAGCTATTACCCTCGAAAACTAAAACTTTTGAAATAGGAAAAGAGCCTTTAATCACACTCTTTACCATGTGCAATCATAAAATTGTCTAATATCTTCATTTTTTCCACAGACAAAGCTATTACCCTCGAAAACTAAAACTTTTGACATAGGAAAAGAGCCTTTAATCACATTCTTTACCATTTGCAATCATAAAATAGTCTAATATCTTCATTTTTTCAACATACGTAGCTATTACCCTCGAAAACTAAAACTTTTGAAATAGGAAAAGAGCCTTTAATCACATTCTTTACCATTTGCAATCATAAAATAGTCTAATATCTTCATTTTTTCAAAATACGTAGCTATTACCCTCGAATACTAAAACTTTTGACATAGGAAAAGAGCCTTTAATCACATTCTTTACCATTTGCAATCATAAAATAGTCTAATATCTTCATTTTTTCAACATACGTAGCTATTACCCTCGAAAACTAAAACTTTTGACATAGGAAAAGAGCCTTTAATGACATTCTTTACCATTTGCAATCATAAAATAGTTTAATATCTTCATTTTTTCAACATACGTAGCTATTACCCTCGAAAACTAAAACTTTTGACATAGGAAAAGAGCCTTTAAATCACATTCTTTACTATTTGCAATCATAAAATAGTCTAATATCTTCATTTTTTCAACATACGTAGCTATTACCCTCGAAAACTAAACTTTTGAAATAGGAAAAGAGCCTTTAATCACATTCTTTACCATTTGCTATAATAAAATAGTCTAATATCTTCATTTTTTCAACATACGTAGCTATTACCCTCGAAAACTAAAACTTTTGACATAGGAAAAGAGCCTTTAATGACATTCTTTACCATTTGCAATCATAAAATAGTCTAATATCTTCATTTTTTCAACATACGTAGCTATTACCCTCGAAAAATAAAACTTTTGACATAGGAAAAGAGCCTTTAATCACATTCTTTACCATTTGCAATCATAAAATAGTCTAATATCTTCATTTTTTCAACATACGTAGCTATTACCCTCGAAAACTAAAACTTTTGAAATAGGAAAAGAGCCTTTAATCACACTATTTACCATGTGCAATCATAAAATTGTCTAATATCTTCATTTTTTCCACAGACAAAGCTATTACCCTCAAAAACTAAAACTTTTGAAATAGGAAAAGAGCCTTTAATCACATTCTTTACCATTTGCAATCATAAAATAGTCTAATATCTTCATGTTTTCAACATACGTAGCTATTACCCTCGAAAACTAAAACTTTTGACATAGGAAAAGAGCCTTTAATCACATTCTTTACTATTTGCAATCATAAATAGTCTAATATCTTCATTTTTTCAACATACGTAGCTATTACCCTCGAAAACTAAAACTTTTGAAATAGGAAAAGAGCCTTTAATCACATTCTTTACCATGTGCAATTATAAAATTGTCTAATATCTTCATTTTTCCACAGACAAAGCTATTACCCTCGAAAACTAAAACTTTTGAAAGTTTTAATAGACAAAGCTATTATCCTCGAAAACTAAAACTTTTGAAATAGGAGAAGAGCCTTTAATCACATTCTTTACCATTTGCAATCATAAAATAGTCTAATATCTTCATTTTTTCAACATACATAGCTATTACCCTCGAAAACTAAAACTTTTAACATAGGAAAAGAGCCTTTAATCACATTCTTTACCATTTGCAATCATAAAATAGTCTAATATCTTCATTTTTTCAACATACGTAGCTATTACCCTCGAAAACTAAAACTTTTGAAATAGGAAAAGAGCCTTTAATAACATTCTTTACCATTTGCAATCATAAAATAGTCTAATTTCTTCATTTTTTCAACATACGTAGCTATTACCCTCGAAAACTAAAACTTTTGAAATAGGAAAAGAGCCTTTAATCACATTCTTTACCATGTGCAATCACAAAATAGTCTAACATCTTCATTTTTTCAACATACGTAGCTATTACCCTCAAAAACTAAAACTTTTGAAATAGGAAAAGAGCCTTTAATCACATTCTTTACCATGTGTAATCATAAAATAGTCTAATATCTTCATTTTTTCAACATACGTAGCTATTACCCTCGAAAACTAAAACTTTTGAAATAGGTAAAGAGCCTTTAATCACATTCTTTACCATGTGCAAACATAAAATAGTCTAATATCTTCATTTTTTCAACAGACATAGCTATTACCCTCGAAAACTAAAACTTTTGAAATAGGAAAAGAGCCTTTAATCACATTCTTTACCATTTGCAATCATAAAATAGTCTAATATCTTCATTTTTTCAAAATACGTAGCTATTACCCTCGAAAACTAAAACGTTTGAAAAAGGAAAAGAGCCTTTAATCACATTCTTTACCATGTGCAATCATAAAATAGTCAAATATCTTCATTTTTTCAACATACGTAGCTACTACCCTCGAAAACTAAAACTTTTGAAATAGGAAAAGAGCCTTTAATCACATTCTTTACCATGTGCAATCATAAAATAGTCTAATATCTTCATTTTTTCAACATACGTAGCTATTACCCTCGAAAACTAAAACTTTTGAAATAGAAAAAGAGCCTTTAATCACATTCTTTACCATGTGCAATCATAAAATAGTCTAATATCTTCATTTTTTCAACATACGTAGCTATTACCCTCGAAAACTAAAACTTTTGACATAGGAAAAGAGCCTTTAATCACATTCTTTACCATTTGCAATCATAAAATAGTCTAATATCTTCATTTTTTCAACATACGTAGCTATTACCCTCGAAAACTAAAACTTTTGAAATAGGAAAAGAGCCTTTTATCACATTCTTTACCATTTGCAATCATAAAATAGTCTAATATCTTCATTTTTTCAACATACGTAGCTATTACCCTCGAAAACTAAAACTTTTGACATAGGAAAAGAGCCTTTAATCACATTCTTTATCATTTGCAATCATAAAATAGTTTAAAATCTTCATTTTTTCCACAGACCTAGCAATTACCCTCGAAAACTAAAACTTTTGACACAGGAAAAGAGCATTTAATCACATTCTTTACCATTTGCAATCATAAAATAGTCTAATATCTTAATTTTTTCTATATACGTAGCTATTACCCTCGAAACTAAAACTTTTGAAATAGGAAAAGAGCCTTTAATCACATTCTTTACCATTTGCAATCATAAAATAGTCTAATATCTTCATTTTTTCAACATACGTAGCTATTACCCTCGAAAACTAAAACTTTTGACATAGGAAAAGAGCCTTTAATCACATTCTTTACCATTTGCAATCATAAAATTGTCTAATATGTTCATTTTTTCAACATACGTAGCTATTACCCTCGAAAACTAAAACTTTTGAAATAGGAAAAGAGCCTTTAATCACATTCTTTACCATGTGCGATCATAAAATAGTCTAATATCTTAATTTTTTCAACATACGTAGCTATTACCCTCGAAAACTAAAACTTTTGAAATAGGAAAAGAGCCTTTAATCACATTCTTTACCATTTGCAATCATAAAATAGTCTAATAAATTCATTTTTTCAACATACTTAGCTATTACCCTCGAAAACTAAAACTTTTGACATAGGAAAAGAGCCTTTAATCACATTCTTTACCATTTGCAATCATAAAATAGTCTAATATCTTCATTTTTTCAACATACGTAGCTATTACCCTCGAAAACTAAAACTTTTGACATAGGAAAAGAGCCTTTAAGCACATTCTTTACCATGTGCAATCATAAAATAGTCTAATATCTTCATTTTTCCAACATACGTAGCTATTACCCTCGACAACTAAAACTTTTGACATAGGAAAAGAGCCTTTAATCACATTCTTTACCATGTGCAATCATAAAATAGTCTAATATCTTCATTTTTTCCACATACGTAGCTATTACCCTCGAAAAATAAAACTTTTGACATAGGAAAAGAGCCTTTAATCACATTCTTTACCATTTGCAATCATAAAATAGTCTAATATCTTAATTTTTTCTATATACGTAGCTATTACCCTCGAAAACTAAAACTTTTGAAATAGGAAAAGAGCCTTTAATCACATTCTTTACCATTTGCAATCATAAAATAGTCTAATATCTTCATTTTTTCAACATACGTAGCTATTACCCTCGAAAACTAAAACTTTTGACATCGGAAAAGAGCCTTTAATCACATTCTTTACCATTTGCAATCATAAAATTGTCTAATATCTTCATT